>NW_028133336.1:600000-789294 GCF_964374135.1 Grampus griseus | reverse complement strand
ACCCGCGCCCTCACACATACGCTCTCCCTAAAGCGTTGTCGTACCCTGACCTGGATCCTAAACCGTCCCCGTCCCCCAACCCTAACCCTAGCCCTATCCCTAACCCTAACCCTTCCCCGAAGCCTGACCATCACCCGTCCATAATCCTAACCCGTACGCTCACACTAACCCACGCCCTCACGCGTACGCTCCCCCTAAAGCGTTGTCCTACCCTCCCTGGACCCTAAACCGTCCCCGATCTCTAACCCTAACCCTAGCCCGAACCCTAACCCTAACCCTTCCCCGAAACCTGACCCTCACCCGTCCCCTAATCCTAACCCGTACGCTAACACTAACCTGCGCCCTCACACGTACGCTCCCCCTAAAGCGTTGTCGTACCCTCCACTGGACCCTAAACCGTCCCCGTCCCCTAACCCTAACCCTAGCCCGAACCCTAACCCTAACCCTTCCCCGAAGCCTGACCCTCACCCGACCCCTATTCCTAACCCGTACGCTAACCCTAACCCGCGCCCTCACGCGTACGCTCCCCCTAAAGCGTTGTCGTACCCTCCCCTGGACCCTAACCCGTCCCCGTCCCCTAACCCTAACCCTAGCCCGAACCCTAACCCTAACACTTCCCCGAAGCCTGACCCTCACCCCTCCCCTAATCCTAACCCGTACGCTAACACTAACCCGTGCCCTCACGCGTACGCTCCCCCTAAAGAGTTGTCGTACCCTCACCTGGACCCTAAACCGTCCCCGTCCCCTAACCCTAACCCTAGCCCGAACCCTAACCCTAACCCTTCCCCGAAGCCTGACTCTCACCCGTCACCTAATCCTAACCCGTACGCTAACACTAACCCGTGCCCTCACGCGTACGCTCCCCCTAAAGCGTTGTCGTACCCTCCCCTGGACCGTCAACCGTCCCCGTCCCCTAACCCTAACCCTAGCCCGAACCCTAAGCCTAACCCTTCCCCGAAGCCTGACCCTCACCCGTCCCGTAATCCTAACCCGTACGCTAACACTAACCCGCCCCCTCACGCGTACGCTCCCCCTAAAGCGTTGTCGTACCCTCCCCTGGACCCTAAACCGTCCCCGTTCCCTAACCCTAACCCTAGCCCGAACCCTAACCCTAACCCTTCCCCGAAGCCTGACCCTCACCCGTCCCATAATCCTAACCCGTACGCTAACACTAACCCGCGCCCTCACACCTACGCTCCCCCTAAAGCGTTGTCGTACCCTCCCCTGGACCCTAAACCGTCCCCGTCCCCTAACCCTAACCCTAGCCCGAACCCTAACCCTAACCCTTCCCCGAAGCCTGACCCTCACCCGTCCCCTAATCCTAACCCGTACGCTAACAATAACCCGCGCCCTCACACGTACACTCCCCCTAAAGCGTTGTCGTACCCTCCCCTGGACCCTAAACCGTCCCCGTCCCCTAACCCTAACCCTAGCCCGAACCCTAAACCTAACCCTTCCCCGAAGCCTGACCCTCACCCGTCCCCTAATCCTAACCCGTACGCTAACACTAACCCGCGCCCTCACACGTACGCTCCCCCTAAATCGTTGTCGTACCCTCCCCTGGACCCTAAACCGTCCCCGTCCCCTAACCCTAACCCTAGCCCGAACCCTAACCCTAAACCTTCCCCGAACCCTGAGCCTCACCCGTCCCCTAATCCTAACCCGTACGCTAACAGTAACCCGCGCCCTCACACGTACGCTCCCCCTAAAGCGTTGTCGTACCCTCCCCTGGACCCTAAACCGTCCCCGTCCCCTAACACTAACCATAGCCCGAACCCTAACCCTAAACCTTCCCCGAAGCCTGACCCTCACCCGTCCCCTAATCCTAACCCTTACGCTAACACTAACCCACGCCCTCACACGTACGCTCCCCCTAAACCGTTGTCGTACCCTCCCCTGGACCCTAAACCGTCCCCGTCCCCTAACCCTAACCCTAGCCCGAACCCTAACCCTAACCCTTCCCCGAAGCCTGACCCTCACCCGTCCCCTAATCCTAACCCGTACGCTAACACTAACCGGAGCCCTCACACATACGCTCCCCCTAAAGCGTTGTCGTACCCTCCCCTGGACCCTAAACCGTCCCCGTCCCCTAACCCTAACCCTAGCCCGAACCCTAACCCTAACACTTCCCCGAAGCCTGACACTCACCCGTCCCATAATCCTATCCCGTACGCTAACACTAACCCATGCCCTCACACGTACGCTCCCCCTAAAGCATTGTCGTACCCTCCCCTGGACCCTGAACCGTCCCCGTCCCCTAACCCTAACCATAGCCCGAACCCTAACCCTAACCCTTCCCCAAAGCCTGACCCTCACCCGTCCCCTAATCCTAACCCGTACGCTAACAATAACCCGCGCCCTCACACGTACGCTCCCCCTAAAGCGTTGTCGTACCCTCCCCTGAACCCTAAACCGTCCCCGTCCCCTAACCCTAACCCTAGCCCGAACCCTAACCCTAACCCTTCTCCGAAGCCTGACCCTCACCCGTCCCCTAATCCTAACCCGTACGCTAACACTAACCCACGCCCTCACACATACGCTCCCCCTAAAGCGTTGTCGTACGCTCCCCTGGACCCTAAACCGTCCCCGTCCCCTAACCGTAACCCTAGCCCGAACCCTAACCCAAACCCTTCCCCGAAGCCTGACCCTCACCCGTCCCCTAATCCTAAGCCGTACGCTAACACTAACCCGCGCCCTCACGCGTACGCTCCCCCTAAAGCGTTGTCGTACCCTCCCCTGGACCCTAAACCGTCCCCGTCCCCTAACCCTAACCCTAGCCCGAACCCTAACCCTAACACTTCCCCGAAGCCTGACCCTCACCCGTCCCATAATCCTAACCCATACGCTAACACTAACCTGCGCCCTCACGCGTACGCTCCCCCTAAAGCGTTGTCGTACCCTCCCCTGGACCCTAAACCGTCCCCGTCCCCTAACACTAACCCTAGCCCGAACCCTAACCCTATGCCTTCCCCGAAGCCTGACCCTCACCTGTCCCCTAATCCTAACCCGTACGCTAACACTAACCCGCGCCCTCACACGTACGCTCCCCCTAAAGCGTTGTTGTACCCTCCCCTGGACCCTAAACCGTCCCCGTCCCCTAACCCTAACCCTAGCCCGAACCTTAACCCTAACACTTCCCCGAAGCCTGACCCTCACCCGTCCCCTAATCCTAACACGTACGCTAACACTAACCCGCGCCCTCACAAGTACGCTCCCCCTAAAGCGTTGTCGTACCCTCCCCTGGACCTTAAACCGTCCCCGTCCCCTAACCCTAACCCTAGCCCGAACCCTAACCCTAACCCTTCCCCGAAGCCTGACCCTCACCCGTCCCCTATTCCTAACCCGTACGCTAACACTAACCCGCGCCCTCATGCGTACACTCCCCCTAAAGCGTTGTCGTACCTCCCCTGGACCCTAAATCGTCCCCGTCCCCTAACCCTAACCTTAGCCCGAACCCTAACCCTAACCATTCCCCAAAGCCTGACCCTCACCCGTCCCCTAATCCTAACCCGTACGCTAACACTAACCCGCGCCCTCACACATACGCTCTCCCTAAAGCGTTGTCGTACCCTGACCTGGATCCTAAACCGTCCCCGTCCCCCAACCCTAACCCTAGCCCTATCCCTAACCCTAACCCTTCCCCGAAGCCTGACCATCACCCGTCCCATAATCCTAACCCGTACGCTCACACTAACCCACGCCCTCACGCGTACGCTCCCCCTAAAGCGTTGTCCTACCCTCCCCTGGACCCTAAACCGTCCCCGATCTCTAACCCTAACCCTAGCCCGAACCCTAACCCTAACCCTTCCCCGAAACCTGACCCTCACCCGTCCCCTAATCCTAACCCGTACGCTAACACTAACCTGCGCCCTCACACGTACGCTCCCCCTAAAGCGTTGTCGTACCCTCCACTGGACCCTAAACCGTCCCCGTCCCCTAACCCTAACCCTAGCCCGAACCCTAACCCTAACCCTTCCCCGAAGCCTGACCCTCACCCGACCCCTATTCCTAACCCGTACGCTAACCCTAACCCGCGCCCTCACGCGTACGCTCCCCCTAAAGCGTTGTCGTACCCTCCCCTGGACCCTAACCCGTCCCCGTCCCCTAACCCTAACCCTAGCCCGAACCCTAACCCTAACACTTCCCCGAAGCCTGACCCTCACCCCTCCCCTAATCCTAACCCGTACGCTAACACTAACCCGTGCCCTCACGCGTACGCTCCCCCTAAAGAGTTGTCGTACCCTCACCTGGACCCTAAACCGTCCCCGTCCCCTAACCCTAACCCTAGCCCGAACCCTAACCCTAACCCTTCCCCGAAGCCTGACTCTCACCCGTCACCTAATCCTAACCCGTACGCTAACACTAACCCGCGCCCTCACGCGTACGCTCCCCCTAAAGCGTTGTCGTACCCTCCCCTGGACCGTCAACCGTCCCCGTCCCCTAACCCTAACCCTAGCCCGAACCCTAAGCCTAACCCTTCCCCGAAGCCTGACCCTCACCCGTCCCGTAATCCTAACCCGTACGCTAACACTAACCCGCCCCCTCACGCGTACGCTCCCCCTAAAGCGTTGTCGTACCCTCCCCTGGACCCTAAACCGTCCCCGTTCCCTAACCCTAACCCTAGCCCGAACCCTAACCCTAACCCATCCCCGAAGCCTGACCCTCACCCGTCCCCTAATCCTCACCCGTACGCTAACACTAACCCGCGCCCTCACACGTACGCTCCCCCTAAAGCGTTTTCGTACCCTCCCCTGGACCCTAAACCGTCCCCGTCCCCTAACCCTAACCCTAGCCCGAACCCTAACCCTAACCCTTCCCCGAAGCCTGACCCTCACCCGTCCCATAATCCTAACCCGTACGCTAACACTAACCCGCGCCCTCACACCTACGCTCCCCCTAAAGCGTTGTCGTACCCTCCCCTGGACCCTAAACCGTCCCCGTCCCCTAACCCTAACCCTAGCCCGAACCCTAACCCTAACCCTTCCCCGAAGCCTGACCCTCACCCGTCCCCTAATCCTAACCCGTACGCTAACAATAACCCGCGCCCTCACACGTACGCTCCCCCTAAATCGTTGTCGTACCCTCCCCTGAACCCTAAACCGTCCCCGTCCCCTAACCCTAACCCTAGCCCGAACCCTAACCCTAACCCTTCCCCGAAGCCTGACCCTCACCCGTCCCCTAATCCTAACTCGTACGCTAACACTAACCCGCGCCCTCACATCTACGCTCCCCGTAAAGCGTTGTCGTACCCTCCCCTGGACCCTAAACCGTCCCCGTCCCCTAACCCTAACCCTAGCCCGAACCCTAACCCTAACCCTTCCCCGAAGCCTGACCCTCACCCGTCCCCTAATCCTAACCCGTACGCTAACACTACCCCGCGCCCTCACACGTACGCTCCCCCTACATCGTTGTCGTACCCTCCCCTGGACCCTAAACCGTCCCCGTCCCCTAACCCTAACCCTAGCCCGAACCCTAACCCTAACCCTTCCCGAAGCCTGACCCTCACCCGTCCCCTAATCCTAAGCCGTACGCTAACACTAACCCGCGCCCTCACGCGTACGCTCCCCCTAAAGCGTTGTCGTACCCTCCCCTGGACCCTAAACCGTCCCCGTCCCCTAACCCTAACCCTAGCCTGAACCCTAACCCTAACCCTTCCCCGAAGCCTGACCCTCACCCGTCCCCTAATCCTAACCCGTACGCTAACACTAACCCGCGCCCTCACATCAACGCTCCCCGTAAAGCGTTGTCGTACCCTCCCCTGGACCCTAAACCGTCCCCGTCCCCTAACCCTAACACTAGCCCGAACCCTAACCCTAACCCTTCCCCGAAGCCTGACCCTCACCCGTCCCCTAATCCTAACCCGTACGCTAACACTACCCCGTGCCCTCACACGTACGCTCCCCCTACAGCGTTGTCGTACCCTCCCCTGGACCCTAAACCGTCCCCGTCCCCTAACCCTAACCCTAGCCCGAACCCTAACCCTAACCCTTCCCCGAAGCCTGACCCTCACCCGTCCCCTAATCCTAACCCGTAGGCTAACACTACCCCGCGCCCTCACACGTATGCTCCCCCTAAAGCGTTGTCGTACCCTCCCCTGGACCCTAAACCGTCCCCGTCCCCTAACCCTAACCCTAGCCCGAACCCTAACCCTAACCCTTCCCCGAAGCCTGACCCTCACCCGTCCCCTAATCCTAACCCGTACGCTAACACTAACCCGCGCCCTCACACGTACGCTCCCCCTAAAGCGATGTCGTACCCTCCCCTGGACCATAAACCGTCCCCGTCCCCTAACCCTAACCCTAGCCCGAACCCTAACCCTAACCCTTCCCCGAAGCCTGACCCTCACCCGTCCCCTAATCCTAAACTGTACGCTAACACTAACCCGCGCCCTCACACGTACGCTCCCCCTAAAGCGTTGTCGTACCCTCCCCTGGACCCTAAACCGTCCCCGTCCCCTAACCCTAACCCTAGCCCGAACCCTAACCCTAACCCTTCCCCGAAGGCTGACCCTCACCCGTCCCCTAATCCTAACCCGTACGCTAACACTAACCCGCGCCGTCACACGTACTCTCCCCCTAAAGCATTGTCGTACCCTCCCCTGGAACCTAAACCGTCCCCGTCCCCTAACCCTAACCCTAGCCCGAACCCTAACCCTAACCCTTCCCCGAAGCCTGACCCTCACCCGTGCCCTAATCCTAACCCCTACGCTAACACTAACCCGCGCCCTCACACGTACGCTTCCCCTAAAGCGTTGTCGTACCCTCCCCTGGACCCTAAACCGTCCCCGTCCCCTAACCCTAACCCTAGCCCGAACCCTAACCCTAACCCTTCCCCGAAGCCTGACCCTCACCCGTCCCCTAATCCTAACCCGTAAGCTAACACTAACCCGCGCCCTCACACGTACGCTCCCCCTAAGGCGTTGTCGTACCCTCCCCTGGACCCTAAACCGTCCCCGTCCCCTAACCCTAACCCTAGCCCGAACCCTAACCCTAACCCTTCCCCGAAGCCTGACCCTCACCGTCCCCTAATCCTAACCCGTACGCTCACACTAACCCGCGCCCTCACTCGTACGCTCCCCCTAAAGCGTTGTCGTACCCTCCCCTGGACCCTAAACCGTCCCCATCCCCTAACCCTAACCCTAGACCTAACCCTAACCCTAACCCTTCCCCGAAGCCTGACACTCACCCGTCCCCTAATCCTAACCCGTACGCTCACACTAACCCGCACCCTCACGCGTACGCTCCCCCTAAAGCGTTGTCGTACCCTCCCCTGGACCCTAAACCGTTCCCGTCCCCTAACCCTAACCCTAGCCCGAACCCTAACCCTAACCCTTCCCCGAAGCCTGATCCTCACCTGTCCCCTAATCCTAAACCTTACGCTAACACTAACACGCGCCCTCACACGTACGCTCCCCCTAAATCGTTGTCGTACCCTCCCCTGGACCCTAAACCGTCCTCGTCCCCTAACCCTAACCCTAGCCCGAACCCTAACCCTAACCCTGCCCCGAAGCCTGACCCTCACCCGTCCCCTAATGCTAACCCGTACGCTAACACTAACCCGCGCTCTCACACGTACGCTCCCCCTAAAGCGTTGTCGTACCCTCCCCTGGACCCTAAACCATCGCCGTCCCCTAACCCTAACCCTAGCCGAACCCTAACCCTAACCCTTCCCCGAAGCCTGACCCTCACCCGTCCCCTAATCCTAACCCGTACGCTAACACTAACCCGCGCCCTCACATGTACGCTTCCCCTAAAGCGTTGTCGTACCCTCCCCTGGACCCTAAACCGTCCCCGTCCCCTAACCCTAACCCTAGCCCGAACCCTAACCCTAACACTTCCCCGAAGCCTGACCCTCACCCGTCCCCTAATCCTAACCCGTACGCTAACACTAACCCGCACCCTCACACGTACGCTCCCTCTAAAGCGTTGTCGTACCCTCCCCTGGACCCTAAACCGTCCCCGTCCCCTAACCCTAACCCTAGCCCGAACCCTAACCCTAACCCTTCCCCGAACCCTGAGCCTCACCCGTCCCCTAATCCTAACCCGTACGCTAACACTAACCCGCGCCCTCACACGTACGCTCCCCCTAAAGCGTTGTCGTACCCTCCCCCGGACCCTAAACCGTCCCCGTCCCCTAACACTAACCATAGCCCGAACCCTAACCCTAACCCTTCCCCGAAGCCTGACCCTCACCCGTCCCCTAATCCTAACCCGTACGCTAACACTAACCCATGCCCTCACACGTACGCTCCCCCTAAACCGTTGTCGTACCCTCCCCTGGACCCTAAACCGTCCCCGTCCCCTAACCCTAACCCTAGCCCGAACCCTAACCCTAACCCTTCCCCGAAGCCTGACCCTCACCGTCCCCTAATCCTAACCCGTACGCTAACACTAACCGGAGCCCTCACACGTACGCTCCCCCTAAAGCGTTGTCGTACCCTCCCCTGGACCCTAAACCGTCCCCGTCCCCTAACCCTAACCCTAGCCCGAACCCTAACCCTAACACTTCCCCGAAGCCTGACACTCACCCGTCTCCTAATCCTAACCCGTACGCTAACAATAACCCACGCCCTCACACGTACGCTCCCCCTAAAGTGTTGTCGTACCCTCCCCTGAATCCTAAACCGTCCCTGTCCCCTAACCCTAACCCTAGCCCGAACCCTAACCCTAACCCTTCTCCGAAGCCTGACCCTCACCCGTCCCCTAATCCTAACCCGTACACTAACACTAACCCACGCCCTCACACATACGCTCCCCCTAAAGCGTTGTCGTACACTCCCCTGGACCCTAAACCGTCCCCGTCCCCTAACACTAACCCTAGCCCGAACCCTAACCCTATGCCTTCCCCGAAGCCTGACCCTCACCTGTCCCCTAATCCTAACCCGTACGCTAACACTAACCCGCGCCCTCACACGTACGCTCCCCCTAAAGCGTTGTCGTACCCTCCCCTGGACCCTAAACCGTCCCCGTCCCCTAACCCTAACCCTAGCCCGAACCTTAACCCTAACACTTCCCCGAAGCCTGACCCTCACCCGTCCCCTAATCCTAACACGTACGCTAACACTAACCCGCGCCCTCACACGTACGCTCCCCCTAAAGCGTTGTCGTACCCTCCCCTGGACCCTAAACCGTCCCCGTCCCCTAACCCTAACCCTAGCCCGAACCCTAACCCTAAACCTTCCCCGAAGCCTGACCCTCACCCGTCCCCTAATCCTATCCCGTACGCTAACACTAACCCGCGCCCTCACACGTACGCTCCCCCTAAAGCGTTGTCGTACCCTCCCCTGGACCCTAAACCGTCCCCGTCCCCTAACCCTAACCCTAGCCCGAACCCTAACCCTAACCCTTCCCCGAAGCCTGACCCTCACCCGTCCCCTAATCCTAACCCGTACGCTAACACTAACCCGCGCCCTCACACGTACACTCCCCCTAAAGCGTTGTCGTACCCTCCCCTGGACCCTAAACCGTCCCCGTCCCCTAACCCTAATCCTAGCCCGAACCCTAAACCTAACCCTTCCCCGAAGCCTGACCCTCACCCGTCCCCTAATCCTAACCCGTACGCTAACACTAACCCGCGCCCTCACACGTACACTCCCCCTAAAGCGTTGTCGTACCCTCCCCTGGACCCTAAACCGTCCCCGTCCCCTAACCCTAACCCTAGCCCGAACCCTAACCCTAAACCTTCCCCGAACCCTGAGCCTCACCCGTCCCCTAATCCTAACCCGTACGCTAACACTAACCCGCGCCCTCACACGTACGCTCCCCCTAAAGCGTTGTCGTACCCTCCCCTGGACCCTAAACCGTCCCCGTCCCCTAACACTAACCATAGCCCGAACCCTAACCCTAACCCTTCCCCGAAGCCTGACCCTCACCCGTCCCCTAATCCTAACCCTTACGCTAACACTAACCCACGCCCTCACACGTACGCTCCCCCTAAACCGTTGTCGTACCCTCCCCTGGACCCTAAACCGTCCCCGTCCCCTAACCCTAACCCTAGCCCGAACCCTAACCCTAACCCTTCCCCGAAGCCTGACCCTCACCCGTCCCCTAATCCTAACCCGTACGCTAACACTAACCGGAGCCCTCACACATACGCTCCCCCTAAAGCGTTGTCGTACCCTCCCCTGGACCCTAAACCGTCCCCGTCCCCTAACCCTAACCCTAGCCCGAACCCTAACCCTAACACTTCCCCGAAGCCTGACACTCACCCGTCCCCTAATCCTATCCCGTACGCTAACACTAACCCATGCCCTCACACGTACGCTCCCCCTAAAGCATTGTCGTACCCTCCCCTGGACCCTGAACCGTCCCCGTCCCCTAACCCTAACCATAGCCCGAACCCTAACCCTAACCCTTCCCCAAAGCCTGACCCTCACCCGTCCCCTAATCCTAACCCGTACGCTAACAATAACCCGCGCCCTCACACGTACGCTCCCCCTAAAGCGTTGTCGTACCCTCCCCTGAACCCTAAACCGTCCCCGTCCCCTAACCCTAACCCTAGCCCGAACCCTAACCCTAACCCTTCTCCGAAGCCTGACCCTCACCCGTCCCCTAATCCTAACCCGTACGCTAACACTAACACACGCCCTCACACATACGCTCCCCCTAAAGCGTTGTCGTACCCTCCCCTGGACCCTAAACCGTCCCCGTCCCCTAACCGTAACCCTAGCCCGAACCCTAACCCTAACCCTTCCCCGAAGCCTGACCCTCACCCGTCCCCTAATCCTAAGCCGTACGCTAACACTAACCCGCGCCCTCACGCGTACGCTCCCCCTAAAGCGTTGTCGTACCCTCCCCTGGACCCTAAACCGTCCCCGTCCCCTAACCCTAACCCTAGCCCGAACCCTAACCCTAACCCTTCCCCGAAGCCTGACCCTCACCCGTCCCCTAATCCTAACCCGTACGCTAACACTAACCCGCGCCCTCATACGTACGCTCCCCCTAAAGCGTTGTCGTACCCTCCCCTGGACCCTAAACCGTCCCCGTCCCCTAACCCTAACCCTAGCCCGAACCCTAACCCTAACCCTTCCCCGAACCCTGAGCCTCACCCGTCCCCTAATCCTAACCCGTACGCTAACACTAACCCGCGCCCTCACACGTGCGCTCCCCCTAAAGCGTTGTCGTACCCTCCCCCGGACCCTAAACCGTCCCCGTCCCCTAACACTAACCATAGCCCGAACCCTAACCCTAACCCTTCCCCGAAGCCTGACCCTCACCCGTCCCCTAATCCTAACCCGTACGCTAACACTAACCCATGCCCTCACACGTACGCTCCCCCTAAAGCGTTGTCGTACCCTCCCCTGGACCCTAAACCGTCCCCGTCCCCTAACCCTAACCCTAGCCCGAACCCTAACCCTAACCCTTCCCCGAAGCCTGACCCTCACCGTCCCCTAATCCTAACCCGTACGCTAACACTAACCGGAGCCCTCACACGTACGCTCCCCCTAAAGCGTTGTCGTACCCTCCCCTGGACCCTAAACCGTCCCCGTCCCCTAACCCTAACCCTAGCCCGAACCCTAACCCTAACACTTCCCCGAAGCCTGACACTCACCCGTCTCCTAATCCTAACCCGTACGCTAACAATAACCCACGCCCTCACACGTACGCTCCCCCTAAAGTGTTGTCGTACCCTCCCCTGAACCCTAAACCGTCCCTGTCCCCTAACCCTAACCCTAGCCCGAACCCTAACCCTAACCCTTCTCCGAAGCCTGACCCTCACCCGTCCCCTAATCCTAACCCGTACGCTAACACTAACCCACGCCCTCACACATACGCTCCCCCTAAAGCGTTGTCGTACCCTCCCCTGGACCCTAAACCGTCCCCGTCCCCTAACACTAACCCTAGCCCGAACCCTAACCCTATGCCTTCCCCGAAGCCTGACCCTCACCTGTCCCCTAATCCTAACCCGTACGCTAACACTAACCCGCGCCCTCACACGTACGCTCCCCCTAAAGCGTTGTCGTACCCTCCCCTGGACCCTAAACCGTCCCCGTCCCCTAACCCTAACCCTAGCCCGAACCTTAACCCTAACACTTCCCCGAAGCCTGACCCTCACCCGTCCCCTAATCCTAACACGTACGCTAACACTAACCCGCGCCCTCACACGTACGCTCCCCCTAAAGCGTTGTCGTACCCTCCCCTGGACCCTAAACCGTCCCCGTCCCCTAACCCTAACCCTAGCCCGAACCCTAACCCTAAACCTTCCCCGAAGCCTGACCCTCACCCGTCCCCTAATCCTATCCCGTACGCTAACACTAACCCGCGCCCTCACACGTACGCTCCCCCTAAAGCGTTGTCGTACCCTCCCCTGGACCCTAAACCGTCCCCGTCCCCTAACCCTAACCCTAGCCCGAACCCTAACCCTAACCCTTCCCCGAAGCCTGACCCTCACCCGTCCCCGAATCCTAACCCGTACGCTAACACTAACCCGCGCCCTCACACGTACACTCCCCCTAAAGCGTTGTCGTACCCTCCCCTGGACCCTAAACCGTCCCCGTCCCCTAACCCTAACCCTAGCCCGAACCCTAACCCTAAACCTTCCCCGAACCCTGAGCCTCACCCGTCCCCTAATCCTAACCCGTACGCTAACACTAACCCGCGCCCTCACACGTACGCTCCCCCTAAAGCGTTGTCGTACCCTCCCCTGGACCCTAAACCGTCCCCGTCCCCTAACACTAACCATAGCCCGAACCCTAACCCTAACCCTTCCCCGAAGCCTGACCCTCACCCGTCCCCTAATCCTAACCCTTACGCTAACACTAACCCACGCCCTCACACGTACGCTCCCCCTAAACCGTTGTCGTACCCTCCCCTGGACCCTAAACCGTCCCCGTCCCCTAACCCTAACCCTAGCCCGAACCCTAACCCTAACCCTTCCCCGAAGCCTGACCCTCACCCGTCCCCTAATCCTAACCCGTACGCTAACACTAACCGGAGCCCTCACACATACGCTCCCCCTAAAGCGTTGTCGTACCCTCCCCTGGACCCTAAACCGTCCCCGTCCCCTAACCCTAACCCTAGCCCGAACCCTAACCCTAACACTTCCCCGAAGCCTGACACTCACCCGTCCCCTAATCCTATCCCGTACGCTAACACTAACCCATGCCCTCACACGTACGCTCCCCCTAAAGCATTGTCGTACCCTCCCCTGGACCCTGAACCGTCCCCGTCCCCTAACCCTAACCATAGCCCGAACCCTAACCCTAACCCTTCCCCAAAGCCTGACCCTCACCCGTCCCCTAATCCTAACCCGTACGCTAACAATAACCCGCGCCCTCACACGTACGCTCCCCCTAAAGCGTTGTCGTACCCTCCCCTGAACCCTAAACCGTCCCCGTCCCCTAACCCTAACCCTAGCCCGAACCCTAACCCTAACCCTTCCCCAAAGCCTGACCCTCACCCGACCCCTATTCCTAACCCGTACGCTAACCCTAACCCGCGCCCTCACGCGTACGCTCCCCCTAAAGCGTTGTCGTACCCTCCCCTGGACCCTAACCCGTCCCCGTCCCCTAACCCTAACCCTAGCCCGAACCCTAACCCTAACACTTCCCCGAAGCCTGACCCTCACCCCTCCCCTAATCCTAACCCGTACGCTAACACTAACCCGTGCCCTCACGCGTACGCTCCCCCTAAAGAGTTGTCGTACCCTCACCTGGACCCTAAACCGTCCCCGTCCCCTAACCCTAACCCTAGCCCGAACCCTAACCCTAACCCTTCCCCGAAGCCTGACCCTCACCCGTCCCCTAATCCTCACCCGTACGCTAACACTAACCCGCGCCCTCACACGTACGCTCCCCCTAAAGCGTTGTCGTACCCTCCCCTGGACCGTCAACCGTCCCCGTCCCCTAACCCTAACCCTAGCCCGAACCCTAAGCCTAACCCTTCCCCGAAGCCTGACCCTCACCCGTCCCGTAATCCTAACCCGTACGCTAACACTAACCCGCCCCCTCACGCGTACGCTCCCCCTAAAGCGTTGTCGTACCCTCCCCTGGACCCTAAACCGTCCCCGTTCCCTAACCCTAACCCTAGCCCGAACCCTAACCCTAACCCATCCCCGAAGCCTGACCCTCACCCGTCCCCTAATCCTCACCCGTACGCTAACACTAACCCGCGCCCTCACACGTACGCTCTCCCTAAAGCGTTGTCGTACCCTGACCTGGATCCTAAACCGTCCCCGTCCCCCAACCCTAACCCTAGCCCTATCCCTAACCCTAACCCTTCCCCGAAGCCTGACCATCACCCGTCCCATAATCCTAACCCGTACGCTCACACTAACCCACGCCCTCACGCGTACGCTCCCCCTAAAGCGTTGTCCTACCCTCCCCTGGACCCTAAACCGTCCCCGATCTCTAACCCTAACCCTAGCCCGAACCCTAACCCTAACCCTTCCCAGAAACCTGACCCTCACCCGTCCCCTAATCCTAACCCGTACGCTAACACTAACCTGCGCCCTCACACGTACGCTCCCCCTAAAGCGTTGTCGTACCCTCCCCTGGACCCTAAACCGTCCCCGTCCCCTAACCCTAACCCTAGCCCGAACCCTAACCCTAACCCTTCCCGGAAGCCTGACCCTCACCCGACCCCTATTCCTAACCCGTACGCTAACCCTAACCCGCGCCCTCACGCGTACGCTCCCCCTAAAGCGTTGTCGTACCCTCCCCTGGACCCTAACCCGTCCCCGTCCCCTAACCCTAACCCTAGCCCGAACCCTAACCCTAACACTTCCCCGAAGCCTGACCCTCACCCCTCCCCTAATCCTAACCCGTACGCTAACACTAACCCGTGCCCTCACGCGTACGCTCCCCCTAAAGAGTTGTCGTACCCTCACCTGGACCCTAAACCGTCCCCGTCCCCTAACCCTAACCCTAGCCCGAACCCTAACCCTAACCCTTCCCCGAAGCCTGACTCTCACCCGTCACCTAATCCTAACCCGTACGCTAACACTAACCAGCGCCCTCACGCGTACGCTCCCCCTAAAGCGTTGTCGTACCCTCCCCTGGACCGTCAACCGTCCCCGTCCCCTAACCCTAACCCTAGCCCGAACCCTAAGCCTAACCCTTCCCCGAAGCCTGACCCTCACCCGTCCCGTAATCCTAACCCGTACGCTAACACTAACCCGCCCCCTCACGCGTACGCTCCCCCTAAAGCGTTGTCGTACCCTCCCCTGGACCCTAAACCGTCCCCGTTCCCTAACCCTAACCCTAGCCCGAACCCTAACCCTAACCCATCACCGAAGCCTGACCCTCACCCGTCCCCTAATCCTCACCCGTACGCTAACACTAACCCGCGCCCTCACACGTACGCTCCCCCTAAAGCGTTGTCGTACCCTCCCCTGGACCCTAAACCGTCCCCGTCCCCTAACCCTAACCCTAGCCCGAACCCTAACCCTAACCCTTCCCCGAAGCCTGACCCTCACCCGTCCCATAATCCTAACCCGTACGCTAACACTAACCCGCGCCCTCACACCTACGCTCCCCCTAAAGCGTTGTCGTACCCTCCCCTGGACCCTAAACCGTCCCCGTCCCCTAACCCTAACCCTAGCCCGAACCCTAACCCTAACCCTTCCCCGAAGCCTGACCCTCACCCGTCCCCTAATCCTAACCCGTACGCTAACAATAACCCGCGCCCTCACACGTACGCTCCCCCTAAATCGTTGTCGTACCCTCCCCTGAACCCTAAACCGTCCCCGTCCCCTAACCCTAACCCTAGCCCGAACCCTAATCCTAACCCTTCCCCGAAGCCTGACCCTCACCCGTCCCCTAATCCTAACCCGTACGCTAACACTAACCCACGCCCTCACACATACGCTCCCCCTAAAGCGTTGTCGTACCCTCCCCTGGACCCTAAACCGTCCCCGTCCCCTAAACCTAACCCTAGCCCGAACCCTAACCCTAACCCTTCCCCGAAGCCTGACCCTCACCCGTCCCCTAATCCTATCCCGTACGCTAACACTAACCCGCGCCCTCACACTTACGCTCCCCTTAAAGCGTTGTCGTACCCTCCCCTGGACCCTAAACCGTCCCCGTCCCCTAACCCTAACCCTAGCCCGAACCCTAACCCTAACCCTTCCCCGAAGCCTGACCCTCACCCGTCCCCTAATCCTAACCCGTACGCTAACACTAACCCGCGCCCTCACATCTACGCTCCCCGTAAAGCGTTGTCGTACCCTCCCCTGGACCCTAAACCGTCCCCGTCCCCTAACCCTAACCCTAGCCCGAACCCTAACCCTAACCCTTCCCCGAAGCCTGACCCTCACCCGTCCCCTAATCCTAACCCGTACGCTAACACTACCCCGCGCCCTCACACGTACGCTCCCCCTACATCGTTGTCGTACCCTCCCCTGGACCCTAAACCGTCCCCGTCCCCTAACCCTAACCCTAGCCCGAACCCTAACCCTAACCCTTCCCGAAGCCTGACCCTCACCCGTCCCCTAATCCTAAGCCGTACGCTAACACTAACCCGCGCCCTCACGCGTACGCTCCCCCTAAAGCGTTGTCGTACCCTCCCCTGGACCCTAAACCGTCCCCGTCCCCTAACCCTAACCCTAGCCTGAACCCTAACCCTAACCCTTCCCCGAAGCCTGACCCTCACCCGTCCCCTAATCCTAACCCGTACGCTAACACTAACCCGCGCCCTCACATCTACGCTCCCCGTAAAGCGTTGTCGTACCCTCCCCTGGACCCTAAACCGTCCCCGTCCCCTAACCCTAACACTAGCCCGAACCCTAACCCTAACCCTTCCCCGAAGCCTGACCCTCACCCGTCCCCTAATCCTAACCCGTACGCTAACACTACCCCGTGCCCTCACACGTACGCTCCCCCTACAGCGTTGTCGTACCCTCCCCTGGACCCTAAACCGTCCCCGTCCCCTAACCCTAACCCTAGCCCGAACCCTAACCCTAACCCTTCTCCGAAGCCTGACCCTCACCCGTCCCCTAATCCTAACCCGTAGGCTAACACTACCCCGCGCCCTCACATGTATGCTCCCCCTAAAGCGTTGTCGTACCCTCCCCTGGACCCTAAACCGTCCCCGTCCCCTAACCCTAACCCTAGCCCGAACCCTAACCCTAACCCTTCCCCGAAGCCTGACCCTCACCCGTCCCCTAATCCTAACCCGTACGCTAACACTAACCCGCGCCCTCACACATACGCTCCCCCTAAAGCGATGTCGTACCCTCCCCTGGACCATAAACCGTCCCCGTCCCCTAACCCTAACCCTAGCCCGAACCCTAACCCTAACCCTTCCCCGAAGCCTGACCCTCACCCGTCCCCTAATCCTAACCTGTACGCTAACACTAACCCGCGCCCTCACACGTACGCTCCCCCTAAAGCGTTGTCGTACCCTCCCCTGGACCCTAAACCGTCCCCGTCCCCTAACCCTAACCCTAGCCCGAACCCTAACACTAACCCTTCCCCGAAGGCTGACCCTCACCCGTCCCCTAATCCTAACCCGTACGCTAACACTAACCCGCGCCGTCACACGTACGCTCCCCCTAAAGCATTGTCGTACCCTCCCCTGGAACCTAAACCGTCCCCGTCCCCTAACCCTAACCCTAGCCCGAACCCTAACCCTAACCCTTCCCCGAAGCCTGACCCTCACCCGTCCCCTAATCCTAACCCCTACGCTAACACTAACCCGCGCCCTCACACGTACGCTCCCCCTAAAGCGTTGTCGTACCCTCCCCTGGACCCTAAACCTTCCCCGTCCCCTAACCCTAACCCTAGCCCGAACCCTAACCCTAACCCTTCCCCGAAGCCTGACCCTCACCCGTCCCCTAATCCTAACCCGTACGCTAACACTAACCCGCGCCCTCACACGTACGCTCCCCCTAAAGCGTTGTCGTACCCTCCCCTGGACCCTAAACCGTCCCCGTCCCCTAACCCTAACCCTAGCCCGAACCCTAACCCTAACCCTTCCCCGAAGCCTGACCCTCACCTGTCCCCTAATCCTAACCCGTACGCTAACACTAACCCGCGCCCTCACACGTACGCTCCCCCTAAAGCGTTGTCGTACCCTCCCCTGGACCCTAAACCGTCCCCGTCCCCTAACCCTAACCCTAGCCCGAACCCTAACCCTAACCCTTCCCCGAAGCCTGACCCTCACCCGACCCCTATTCCTAACCCGTACGCTAACCCTAACCCGCGCCCTCACGCGTACGCTCCCCCTAAAGCGTTGTCGTACCCTCCCCTGGACCCTAACCCGTCCCCGTCCCCTAACCCTAACCCTAGCCCGAACCCTAACCCTAACACTTCCCCGAAGCCTGACCCTCACCCCTCCCCTAATCCTAACCCGTACGCTAACACTAACCCGTGCCCTCACGCGTACGCTCCCCCTAAAGAGTTGCCGTACCCTCACCTGGACCCTAAACCGTCCCCGTCCCCTAACCCTAACCCTAGCCCGAACCCTAACCCTAACCCTTCCCCGAAGCCTGACTCTCACCCGTCACCTAATCCTAACCCGTACGCTAACACTAACCAGCGCCCTCACGCGTACGCTCCCCCTAAAGCGTTGTCGTACCCTCCCCTGGACCGTCAACCGTCCCCGTCCCCTAACCCTAACCCTAGCCCGAACCCTAAGCCTAACCCTTCCCCGAAGCCTGACCCTCACCCGTCCCGTAATCCTAACCCGTACGCTAACACTAACCCGCCCCCTCACGCGTACGCTCCCCCTAAAGCGTTGTCGTACCCTCCCCTGGACCCTAAACCGTCCCCGTTCCCTAACCCTAACCCGAACCCTAACCCTAACCCATCCCCGAAGCCTGACCCTCACCCGTCCCCTAATCCTCACCCGTACGCTAACACTAACCCGCGCCCTCACACGTACGCTCCCCCTAAAGCGTTGTTGTACCCTCCCCTGGACCCTAAACCGTCCCCGTCCCCTAACCCTAACCCTAGCCCGAACCCTAACCCTAACCCTTCCCCGAAGCCTGACCCTCACCCGTCCTATAATCCTAACCCGTACGCTAACACTAACCCGCGCCCTCACACCTACGCTCCCCCTAAAGCGTTGTCGTACCCTCCCCTGGACCCTAAACCGTCCCCGTCCCCTAACCCTAACCCTAGCCCGAACCCTAACCCTAACCCTTCCCCGAAGCCTGACCCTCACCCGTCCCCTAATCCTAACCCGTACGCTAACAATAACCCGCGCCCTCACACGTACGCTCCCCCTAAATCGTTGTCGTACCCTCCCCTGAACCCTAAACCGTCCCCGTCCCCTAACCCTAACCCTAGCCCGAACCCTAATCCTAACCCTTCCCCGAAGCCTGACCCTCACCCGTCCCCTAATCCTAACCCGTACGCTAACACTAACCCACGCCCTCACACATACGCTCCCCCTAAAGCGTTGTCGTACCCTCCCCTGGACCCTAAACCGTCCCCGTCCCCTAAACCTAACCCTAGCCCGAACCCTAACCCTAACCCTTCCCCGAAGCCTGACCCTCACCCGTCCCCTAATCCTATCCCGTACGCTAACACTAACCCGCGCCCTCACACTTACGCTCCCCTTAAAGCGTTGTCGTACCCTCCCCTGGACCCTAAACCGTCCCCGTCCCCTAACCCTAACCCTAGCCCGAACCCTAACCCTAACCCTTCCCCGAAGCCTGACCCTCACCCGTCCCCTAATCCTAACCCGTACGCTAACACTAACCCGCGCCCTCACATCTACGCTCCCCGTAAAGCGTTGTCGTACCCTCCCCTGGACCCTAAACCGTCCCCGTCCCCTAACCCTAACCCTAGCCCGAACCCTAACCCTAACCCTTCCCCGAAGCCTGACCCTCACCCGTCCCCTAATCCTAACCCGTACGCTAACACTACCCCGCGCCCTCACACGTACGCTCCCCCTACATCGTTGTCGTACCCTCCCCTGGACCCTAAACCGTCCCCGTCCCCTAACCCTAACCCTAGCCCGAACCCTAACCCTAACCCTTCCCGAAGCCTGACCCTCACCCGTCCCCTAATCCTAAGCCGTACGCTAACACTAACCCGCGCCCTCACGCGTACGCTCCCCCTAAAGCGTTGTCGTACCCTCCCCTGGACCCTAAACCGTCCCCGTCCCCTAACCCTAACCCTAGCCTGAACCCTAACCCTAACCCTTCCCCGAAGCCTGACCCTCACCCGTCCCCTAATCCTAACCCGTACGCTAACACTAACCCGCGCCCTCACATCTACGCTCCCCGTAAAGCGTTGTCGTACCCTCCCCTGGACCCTAAACCGTCCCCGTCCCCTAACCCTAACACTAGCCCGAACCCTAACCCTAACCCTTCCCCGAAGCCTGACCCTCACCCGTCCCCTAATCCTAACCCGTACGCTAACACTACCCCGTGCCCTCACACGTACGCTCCCCCTACAGCGTTGTCGTACCCTCCCCTGGACCCTAAACCGTCCCCGTCCCCTAACCCTAACCCTAGCCCGAACCCTAACCCTAACCCTTCTCCGAAGCCTGACCCTCACCCGTCCCCTAATCCTAACCCGTAGGCTAACACTACCCCGCGCCCTCACACGTATGCTCCCCCTAAAGCGTTGTCGTACCCTCCCCTGGACCCTAAACCGTCCCCGTCCCCTAACCCTAACCCTAGCCCGAACCCTAACCCTAACCCTTCCCCGAAGCCTGACCCTCACCCGTCCCCTAATCCTAACCCGTACGCTAACACTAACCCGCGCCCTCACACGTACGCTCCCCCTAAAGCGATGTCGTACCCTCCCCTGGACCATAAACCGTCCCCGTCCCCTAACCCTAACCCTAGCCCGAACCCTAACCCTAACCCTTCCCCGAAGCCTGACCCTCACCCGTCCCCTAATCCTAACCTGTACGCTAACACTAACCCGCGCCCTCACACGTACGCTCCCCCTAAAGCGTTGTCGTACCCTCCCCTGGACCCTAAACCGTCCCCGTCCCCTAACCCTAACCCTAGCCCGAACCCTAACCCTAACCCTTCCCCGAAGGCTGACCCTCACCCGTCCCCTAATCCTAACCCGTACGCTAACACTAACCCGCGCCGTCACACGTACGCTCCCCCTAAAGCATTGTCGTACCCTCCCCTGGAACCTAAACCGTCCCCGTCCCCTAACCCTAACCCTAGCCCGAACCCTAACCCTAACCCTTCCCCGAAGCCTGACCCTCACCCGTCCCCTAATCCTAACCCCTACGCTAACACTAACCCGCGCCCTCACACGTACGCTCCCCCTAAAGCGTTGTCGTACCCTCCCCTGGACCCTAAACCTTCCCCGTCCCCTAACCCTAACCCTAGCCCGAACCCTAACCCTAACCCTTCCCCGAAGCCTGACCCTCACCCGTCCCCTAATCCTAACCCGTACGCTAACACTAACCCGCGCCCTCACACGTACGCTCCCCCTAAAGCGTTGTCGTACCCTCCCCTGGACCCTAAACCGTCCCCGTCCCCTAACCCTAACCCTAGCCCGAACCCTAACCCTAACCCTTCCCCGAAGCCTGACCCTCACCTGTCCCCTAATCCTAACCCGTACGCTAACACTAACCCGCGCCCTCACACGTACGCTCCCCCTAAAGCGTTGTCGTACCCTCCCCTGGACCCTAAACCGTCCCCGTCCCCTAACCCTAACCCTAGCCCGAACCCTAACCCTAACCCTTCCCCGAAGCCAGACCCTCACCCGTCCCCTAATCCTAACCCGTACGCTAACACTAACCCGCGCCCTCACACGTACGCTCCCCCTAAAGCGTTGTCGTACCCTCCCCTGGACCCTAAACCGTCCCCGTCCCCTAACCCTAACCCTAGCCCGAACCCTAACCCTAACCCTTCCCCGAAGCCTGACCCTCACCCGTCCCCTAATCCTAACCCGTACGCTAACACTAACCCGTGCCCTCACACGTACGCTTCCCCTAAAGCGTTGTCGTACCCTCCCCTGGACCCTAAACCGTCCCCGTCCCCTAACCCTAACCCTAGCCCGAACCCTAACCCTAACCCTTCCCCGCAGCCTGACCCTCACCCGTCCCCTAATCCTAACCCGTAAGCTAACACTAACCCGCGCCCTCACACGTACGCTCCCCCTAAAGCGTTGTCGTACCCTCCCCTGGACCCTAAACCGTCCCCGTCCCCTAACCCTAACCCTAGCCCGAACCCTAACCCTAACCCTTCCCCGAAGCCTGACCCTCACCGTCCCCTAATCCTAACCCGTACGCTCACACTAACCCGCGCCCTCACTCGTACGCTCCCCCTAAAGCGTTGTCGTACCCTCCCCTGGACCCTAAACCGTCCCCATCCCCTAACCCTAACCCTAGACCTAACCCTAACCCTAACCCTTCCCCGAAGCCTGACACTCACCCGTCCCCTAATCCTAACCCGTACGCTCACACTAACCCGCACCCTCACGCGTACGCTCCCCCTAAAGCGTTGTCGTACCCTCCCCTGGACCCTAAACCGTTCCCGTCCCCTAACCCTAACCCTAGCCCGAACCCTAACCCTAACCCTTCCCCGAAGCCTGATCCTCACCTGTCCCCTAATCCTAAACCTTACGCTAACACTAACACGCGCCCTCACACGTACGCTCCCCCTAAATCGTTGTCGTACCCTCCCCTGGACCCTAAACCGTCCTCGTCCCCTAACCCTAACCCTAGCCCGAACCCTAACCCTAACCCTGCCCCGGAGCCTGACCCTCACCCGTCCCCTAATGCTAACCCGTACGCTAACACTAACCCGCGCTCTCACACGTACGCTCCCCCTGAAGCGTTGTCGTACCCTCCCCTGGACCCTAAACCATCGCCGTCCCCTAACCCTAACCCTAGCCGAACCCTAACCCTAACCCTTCCCCGAAGCCTGACCCTCACCCGTCCCCTAATCCTAACCCGTACGCTAACACTAACCCGCGCCCTCACATGTACGCTTCCCCTAAAGCGTTGTCGTACCCTCCCCTGGACCCTAAACCGTCCCCGTCCCCTAACCCTAACCCTAGCCCGAACCCTAACCCTAACACTTCCCCGAAGCCTGACCCTCACCCGTCCCCTAATCCTAACCCGTACGCTAACACTAACCCGCACCCTCACACGTACGCTCCCTCTAAAGCGTTGTCGTACCCTCCCCTGGACCCTAAACCGTCCCCGTCCCCTAACCCTAACCCTAGCCCGAACCCTAACCCTAACCCTTCCCCGAAGCCTGACCCTCACCCGTCCCCTAATCCTAACCCCTACGCTAACACTAACCCGCGCCCTCACACGTACGCTCCCCCTAAAGCGTTGTCATACCCTCCCCTGGACCCTAAACCTTCCCCGTCCCCTAACCCTAACCCTAACCCGAAGCCTAACCCTAACCCTTCCCCGAAGCCTGACCCTCACCCGTCCCCTAATCCTAACCCGTACGCTAACACTAACCCGTGCCCTCACACGTACGCTCCCCCTAAAGCGTTGTCGTACCCTCCCCTGGACCCTAAACCGTCCCCGTCCCCTAACCCTAACCCTAGCCCGAACCCTAACCCTAACTCTTCCCCGAAGCCTGACCCTCACCCGTCCCCTAATCCTAACCCGTACGCTAACACTAACCCGCGCCCTCACACGTACGCTCCACCTAAAGCGTTGTCGTACCCTCCCCTGGACCCTAAACCGTCGCCGTCCCCTAACCCTAACCCTAGCCCGAACCCTAACCCTAACCCTTCCCCGAAGCCTGACCCTCACCCGTCTCCTAATCCTAACCCGTACGCTAACACTAACCCGCGCCCTCACACGTACGCTCCCCCTAAAGCGTTGTCGTACCCTCCCCTGGACCCTAAACCGTCTCCGTCCCCTAACCCTAACCCTAGCCCGAACCCTAACCCTAACCCTTCCCCGAAGCCAGACCCTCACCCGTCCCCTAATCCTAACCCGTACGCTAACACTAACCCGCGCCCTCACACGTACGCTCCCCCTAAAGCGTTGTCGTACCCTCCCCTGGACCCTAAACCGTCCCCGTCCCCTAACCCTAACCCTAGCCCGAACCCTAACCCTAACCCTTCCCCGAAGCCTGACCCTCACCCGTCCCCTAATCCTAACCCGTACGCTAACACTAACCCGCGCCCTCACACGTACGCTCCCCCTAAAGCGTTGTCGTACCCTCCCCTGGACCCTAAACCGTCCCCGTCCCCTAACCCTAACCCTAGCCCGAACCCTAACCCTAACCCTTCCCCGAACCCTGAGCCTCACCCGTCCCCTAATCCTAACCCGTACGCTAACACTAACCCGCGCCCTCACACGTACGCTCCCCCTAAAGCGTTGTCGTACCCTCCCCCGGACCCTAAACCGTCCCCGTCCCCTAACACTAACCATAGCCCGAACCCTAACCCTAACCCTTCCCCGAAGCCTGACCCTCACCCGTCCCCTAATCCTAACCCGTACGCTAACACTAACCCATGCCCTCACACGTACGCTCCCCCTAAACCGTTGTCGTACCCTCCCCTGGACCCTAAACCGTCCCCGTCCCCTAACCCTAACCCTAGCCCGAACCCTAACCCTAACCCTTCCCCGAAGCCTGACCCTCACCCGTCCCCTAATTCTAACCCGTACGCTAACACTAACCGGAGCCCTCACACGTACGCTCCCCCTAAAGCGTTGTCGTACCCTCCCCTGGACCCTAAACCGTCCCCGTCCCCTAACCCTAACCCTAGCCCGAACCCTAACCCTAACACTTCCCCGAAGCCTGACACTCACCCGTGTCCTAATCCTAACCCGTACGCTAACAATAACCCACGCCCTCACACGTACGCTCCCCCTAAAGTGTTGTCGTACCCTCCCCTGAACCCTAAACCGTCCCTGTCCCCTAACCCTAACCCTAGCCCGAACCCTAACCCTAACCCTTCTCCGAAGCCTGACCCTCACCCGTCCCCTAATCCTAACCCGTACGCTAACACTAACCCACGCCCTCACACATACGCTCCCCCTAAAGCGTTGTCGTACCCTCCCCTGGACCCTAAACCGTCCCCGTCCCCTAACACTAACCCTAGCCCGAACCCTAACCCTATGCCTTCCCCGAAGCCTGACCCTCAACTGTCCCCTATTCCTAAACCGTACGCTAACACTAACCCGCGCCCTCACACGTACGCTCCCCCTAAAGCGTTGTCGTACCCTCCCCTGGACCCTAAACCGTCCCCGTCCCCTAACCCTAACCCTAGCCCGAACCTTAACCCTAACACTTCCCCGAAGCCTGACCCTCACCCGTCCCCTAATCCTAACCCGTACGCTAACACTAACCCGCGCCCTCACACGTACGCTCCCCCTAAAGCGTTGTCGTACCCTCCCCTGGACCCTAAACCGTCCCCGTCCCCTAACCCTAACCCTAGCCCGAACCCTAACCCTAAACCTTCCCCGAAGCCTGACCCTCAGCCGTCCCCTAATCCTATCCCGTACGCTAACACTAACCCGCGCCCTCACACGTACGCTCCCCCTAAAGCGTTGTCGTACCCTCCCCTGGACCCTAAACCATCCCCGTCCCCTAACACTAACCATAGCCCGAACCCTAACCCTAAGCCTTCCCCGAAGCCTGACCCTCACCCGTCCCCTAATCCTAACCCTTACGCTAACACTAACCCACGCCCTCACACGTACGCTCCCCCTAAACCGTTGTCGTACCCTCCCCTGGACCCTAAACCGTCCCCGTCCCCTAACCCTAACCCTAGCCCGAACCCTAACCCTAACCCTTCCCCGAAGCCTGACCCTCACCCGTCCCCTAATCCTAACCCGTACGCTAACACTAACCGGAGCCCTCACACATACGCTCCCCCTAAAGCGTTGTCGTACCCTCCCCTGGACCCTAAACCGTCCCCGTCCCCTAACCCTAACCCTAGCCCGAACCCTAACCCTAACACTTCCCCGAAGCCTGACACTCACCCGTCCCCTAATCCTATCCCGTACGCTAACACTAACCCATGCCCTCACACGTACGCTCCCCCTAAAGCATTGTCGTACCCTCCCCTGGACCCTGAACCGTCCCCGTCCCCTAACCCTAACCATAGCCCGAACCCTAACCCTAACCCTTCCCCAAAGCCTGACCCTCACCCGTCCCCTAATCCTAACCCGTACGCTAACAATAACCCGCGCCCTCACACGTACGCTCCCCCTAAAGCGTTGTCGTACCCTCCCCTGAACCCTAAACCGTCCCCGTCCCCTAACCCTAACCCTAGCCCGAACCCTAACCCTAACCCTTCTCCGAAGCCTGACCCTCACCCGTCCCCTAATCCTAACCCGTACGCTAACACTAACCCACGCCCTCACACATACGCTCCCCCTAAAGCGTTGTCGTACCCTCCCCTGGACCCTAAACCGTCCCCGTCCCCTAACCGTAACCCTAGCCCGAACCCTAACCCTAACCCTTCCCCGAAGCCTGACCCTCACCCGTCCCCTAATCCTAAGCCGTACGCTAACACTAACCCGCGCCCTCACGCGTACGCTCCCACTAAAGCGTTGTCGTACCCTCCCCTGGACCCTAAACCGTCCCCGTCCCCTAACCCTAACCCTAGCCCGAACCCTAACCCTAACACTTCCCCGAAGCCTGACCCTCACCCGTCCCATAATCCTAACCCATACGCTAACACTAACCTGCGCCCTCACGCGTACGCTCCCCCTAAAGCGTTGTCGTACCCTCCCCTGGACCCTAAACCGTCCCCGTCCCCTAACACTAACCCTAGCCCGAACCCTAACCCTATGCCTTCCCCGAAGCCTGACCCTCACCTGTCCCCTAATCCTAACCCGTACGCTAACACTAACCCGCGCCCTCACACGTACGCTCCCCCTAAAGCGTTGTTGTACCCTCCCCTGGACCCTAAACCGTCCCCGTCCCCTAACCCTAACCCTAGCCCGAACCTTAACCCTAACACTTCCCCGAAGCCTGACCCTCACCCGTCCCCTAATCCTAACACGTACGCTAACACTAACCCGCGCCCTCACAAGTACGCTCCCCCTAAAGCGTTGTCGTACCCTCCCCTGGACCTTAAACCGTCCCCGTCCCCTAACCCTAACCTTAGCCCGAACCCTAACCCTAACCCTTCCCCGAAGCCTGACCATCACCCGTCCCATAATCCTAACCCGTACGCTCACACTAACCCACGCCCTCACGCGTACGCTCCCCCTAAAGCGTTGTCCTACCCTCCCCTGGACCCTAAACCGTCCCCGATCTCTAACCCTAACCCTAGCCCGAACCCTAACCCTAACCCTTCCCCGAAACCTGACCCTCACCCGTCCCCTAATCCTAACCCGTACGCTAACACTAACCTGCGCCCTCACACGTACGCTCCCCCTAAAGCGTTGTCGTACCCTCCACTGGACCCTAAACCGTCCCCGTCCCCTAACCCTAACCCTAGCCCGAACCCTAACCCTAACCCTTCCCCGAAGCCTGACCCTCACCCGACCCCTATTCCTAACCCGTACGCTAACCCTAACCCGCGCCCTCACGCGTACGCTCCCCCTAAAGCGTTGTCGTACCCTCCCCTGGACCCTAACGCGTCCCCGTCCCCTAACCCTAACCCTAGCCCGAACCCTAACCCTAACACTTCCCCGAAGCCTGACCCTCACCCCTCCCCTAATCCTAACCCGTACGCTAACACTAACCAGTGCCCTCACGCGTACGCTCCCCCTAAAGAGTTGTCGTACCCTCACCTGGACCCTAAACCGTCCCCGTCCCCTAACCCTAACCCTAGCCCGAACCCTAACCCTAACCCTTCCCCGAAGCCTGACTCTCACCCGTCACCTAATCCTAACCCGTACGCTAACACTAACCCGCGCCCTCACGCGTACGCTCCCCCTAAAGCGTTGTCGTACCCTCCCCTGGACCGTCAACCGTCCCCGTCCCCTAACCCTAACCCTAGCCCGAACCCTAAGCCTAACCCTTCCCCGAAGCCTGACCCTCACCCGTCCCGTAATCCTAACCCGTACGCTAACACTAACCCGCCCCCTCACGCGTACGCTCCCCCTAAAGCGTTGTCGTACCCTCCCCTGGACCCTAAACCGTCCCCGTTCCCTAACCCTAACCCTAGCACGAACCATAACCCTAACCCATCCCCGAAGCCTGACCCTCACCCGTCCCCTAATCTTCACCCGTACGCTAACACTAACCCGCGCCCTCACACGTACGCTCCCCCTAAAGCGTTGTCGTACCCTCCCCTGGACCCTAAACCGTCCCCGTCCCCTAACCCTAACCCTAGCCCGAACCCTAACCCTAACCATTCCCCGAAGCCTGACCCTCACCCGTCCCATAATCCTAACCCGTATGCTAACACTAACCCGCGCCCTCACACCTACGCTCCCCCTAAAGCGTTGTCGTACCCTCCCCTGGACCCTAAACCGTCCCCGTCCCCTAACCCTAACCCTAGCCCGAACCCTAACCCTAACCCTTCCCCGAAGCCTGACCCTCACCCGTCCCCTAATCCTAACCCGTACGCTAACAATAACCCGCGCCCTCACACGTACGCTCCCCCTAAATCGTTGTCGTACCCTCCCCTGAACCCTAAACCGTCCCCGTCCCCTAACCCTAACCCTAGCCCGAACCCTAATCCTAACCCTTCCCCGAAGCCTGACCCTCACCCGTCCCCTAATCCTAACCCGTACGCTAACACTAACCCACGCCCTCACACATACGCTCCCCCTAAAGCGTTGTCGTACCCTCCCCTGGACCCTAAACCGTCCCCGTCCCCTAAACCTAACCCTAGCCCGAACCCTAACCCTAACCCTTCCCCGAAGCCTGACCCTCACCCGTCCCCTAATCCTATCCCGTATGCTAACACTAACCCGCGCCCTCACACTTACGCTCCCCTTAAAGCGTTGTCGTACCCTCCCCTGGACCCTAAACCGTCCCCGTCCCCTAACCCTAACCCTAGCCCGAACCCTAACCCTAAACCTTCCCCGAAGCCTGACCCTCACCCGTCCCCTAATCCTAACCCGTACGCTAACACTAACCCGCGCCCTCACATCTACGCTCCCCGTAAAGCGTTGTCGTACCCTCCCCTGGACCCTAAACCGTCCCCGTCCCCTAACCCTAACCCTAGCCCGAACCCTAACCCTAACCCTTCCCCGAAGCCTGACCCTCACCCGTCCCCTAATCCTAACCCGTACGCTAACACTACCCCGCGCCCTCACACGTACGCTCCCGCTACATCGTTGTCGTACCCTCCCCTGGACCCTAAACCGTCCCCGTCCCCTAACCCTAACCCTAGCCCGAACCCTAACCCTAACCCTTCCCGAAGCCTGACCCTCACCCGTCCCCTAATCCTAAGCCGTACGCTAACACTAACCCGCGCCCTCACGCGTACGCTCCCCCTAAAGCGTTGTCGTACCCTCCCCTGGACCCTAAACCGTCCCCGTCCCCTAACCCTAACCCTAGCCTGAACCCTAACCCTAACCCTTCCCCGAAGCCTGACCCTCACCCGTCCCCTAATCCTAACCCGTACGCTAACACTAACCCGCGCCCTCACATCTACGCTCCCCGTAAAGCGTTGTCGTACCCTCCCCTGGACCCTAAACCGTCCCCGTCCCCTAACCCTAACACTAGCCCGAACCCTAACCCTAACCCTTCCCCGAAGCCTGACCCTCACCCGTCCCCTAATCCTAACCCGTACGCTAACACTACCCCGTGCCCTCACACGTACGCTCCCCCTACAGCGTTGTCGTACCCTCCCCTGGACCCTAAACCGTCCCCGTCCCCTAACCCTAACCCTAGCCCGAACCCTAACCCTAACCCTTCCCCGAAGCCTGACCCTCACCCGTCCCCTAATCCTAACCCGTAGGCTAACACTACCCCGCGCCCTCACACGTATGCTCCCCCTAAAGCGTTGTCGTACCCTCCCCTGGACCCTAAACCGTCCCCGTCCCCTAACCCTAACCCTAGCCCGAACCCTAACCCTAACCCTTCCCCGAAGCCTGACCCTCACCCGTCCCCTAATCCTAACCCGTACGCTAACACTAACCCGCGCCCTCACACGTACGCTCCCCCTAAAGCGATGTCGTACCCTCCCCTGGACCATAAACCGTCCCCGTCCCCTAACCCTAACCCTAGCCCGAACCCTAACCCTAACCCTTCCCCGAAGGCTGACCCTCACCCGTCCCCTAATCCTAACCTGTACGCTAACACTAACCCGCGCCCTCACACGTACGCTCCCCCTAAAGCGTTGTCGTACCCTCCCCTGGACCCTAAACCGTCCCCGTCCCCTAACCCTAACCCTAGCCCGAACCCTAACCCTAATTCTTCCCCGAAGGCTGACCCTCACCCGTCCCCTAATCCTAACCCGTACGCTAACACTAACCCGCGCCGTCACACGTACGCTCCCCCTAAAGCATTGTCGTACCCTCCCCTGGAACCTAAACCGTCCCCGTCCCCTAACCCTAACCCTAGCCCGAACCCTAACCCTAACCCTTCCCCGAAGCCTGACCCTCACCCGTGCCCTAATCCTAACCCCTACGCTAACACTAACCCGCGCCCTCACACGTACGCTCCCCCTAAAGCGTTGTCGTACCCTCCCCTGTACCCTAAACCGTCCCCGTCCCCTAACCCTAACCCTAGCCCGAACCCTAACCCTAACCCTTCCCCGAAGCCTGACCCTCACCTGTCCCCTAATCCTAACCCGTACGCTAACACTAACCCGCGCCCTCACACGTACGCTCCCCCTAAAGCGTTGTCGTACCCTCCCCTGGACCCTAAACCGTCCCCGTCCCCTAACCCTAACCCTAGCCCGAACCCTAACCCTAACCCTTCCCCGAAGCCAGACCCTCACCCGTCCCCTAATCCTAACCCGTACGCTAACACTAACCCGCGCCCTCACACGTACGCTCCCCCTAAAGCGTTGTCGTACCCTCCCCTGGACCCTAAACCGTCCCCGTCCCCTAACCCTAACCCTAGCCCGAACCCTAACCCTAACCCTTCCCCGAAGCCTGACCCTCACCCGTCCCCTAATCCTAACCCGTACGCTAACACTAACCCGCGCCCTCACACGTACGCTTCCCCTAAAGCGTTGTCGTACCCTCCCCTGGACCCTAAACCGTCCCCGTCCCCTAACCCTAACCCTAGCCCGAACCCTAACCCTAACACTTCCCCGAAGCCTGACCCTCACCCCTCCCCTAATCCTAACCCGTACGCTAACACTAACCCGTGCCCTCACGCGTACGCTCCCCCTAAAGAGTTGTCATACCCTCACCTGGACCCTAAACCGTCCCCGTCCCCTAACCCTAACCCTAGCCCGAACCCTAACCCTAACCCTTCCCCGAAGCCTGACTCTCACCCGTCACCTAATCCTAACCCGTACGCTAACACTGACCCGCGCCCTCACGCGTACGCTCCCCCTAAAGCGTTGTCGTACCCTCCCCTGGACCGTCAACCGTCCCCGTCCCCTAACCCTAACCCTAGCCCGAACCCTAAGCCTAACCCTTCCCCGAAGCCTGACCCTCACCCGTCCCGTAATCCTAACCCGTACGCTAACACTAACCCGCCCCCTCACGCGTACGCTCCCCCTAAAGCGTTGTCGTACCCTCCCCTGGACCCTAAACCGTCCCCGTTCCCTAACCCTAACCCTAGCCCGAACCCTAACCCTAACCCATCCCCGAAGCCTGACCCTCACCCGTCCCCTAATCCTCACCCGTACGCTAACACTAACCCGCGCCCTCACACGTACGCTCCCCCTAAAGCGTTGTCGTACCCTCCCCTGGACCCTAAACCGTCCCCGTCCCCTAACCCTAACCCTAGCCCGAACCCTAACCCTAACCCTTCCCCGAAGCCTGACCCTCACCCGTCCCATAATCCTAACCCGTACGCTAACACTAACCCGCGCCCTCACACCTACGCTCCCCCTAAAGCGTTGTCGTACCCTCCCCTGGACCCTAAACCGTCCCCGTCCCCTAACCCTAACCCTAGCCCGAACCCTAACCCTAACCCTTCCCCGAAGCCTGACCCTCACCCGTCCCCTAATCCTAACCCGTACGCTAACACTACCCCGCGCCCTCACACGTACGCTCCCCCTACATCGTTGTCGTACCCTCCCCTGGACCCTAAACCGTCCCCGTCCCCTAACCCTAACCCTAGCCCGAACCCTAACCCTAACCCTTCCCGAAGCCTGACCCTCACCCGTCCCCTAATCCTAAGCCGTACGCTAACACTAACCCGCGCCCTCACGCGTACGCTCCCCCTAAAGCGTTGTCGTACCCTCCCCTGGACCCTAAACCGTCCCCGTCCCCTAACCCTAACCCTAGCCTGAACCCTAACCCTAACCCTTCCCCGAAGCCTGACCCTCACCCGTCCCCTAATCCTAACCCGTACGCTAACACTAACCCGCGCCCTCACATCTACGCTCCCCGTAAAGCGTTGTCGTACCCTCCCCTGGACCCTAAACCGTCCCCGTCCCCTAACCCTAACACTAGCCCGAACCCTAACCCTAACCCTTCCCCGAAGCCTGACCCTCACCCGTCCCCTAATCCTAACCCGTACGCTAACACTACCCCGTGCCCTCACACGTACGCTCCCCCTACAGCGTTGTCGTACCCTCCCCTGGACCCTAAACCGTCCCCGTCCCCTAACCCTAACCCTAGCCCGAACCCTAACCCTAACCCTTCCCCGAAGCCTGACCCTCACCCGTCCCCTAATCCTAACCCGTAGGCTAACACTACCCCGCGCCCTCACACGTATGCTCCCCCTAAAGCGTTGTCGTACCCTCCCCTGGACCCTAAACCGTCCCCGTCCCCTAACCCTAACCCTAGCCCGAACCCTAACCCTAACCCTTCCCCGAAGCCTGACCCTCACCCGTCCCCTACTCCTAACCCGTACGCTAACACTAACCCGCGCCCTCACACGTACGCTCCCCCTAAAGCGATGTCGTACCCTCCCCTGGACCATAAACCGTCCCCGTCCCCTAACCCTAACCCTTCCCCGAAGGCTGACCCTCACCCGTCCCCTAATCCTAACCTGTACGCTAACACTAACCCGCGCCGTCACACGTACGCTCCCCCTAAAGCATTGTCGTACCCTCCCCTGGAACCTAAACCGTCCCCGTCCCCTAACCCTAACCCTAGCCCGAACCCTAACCCTAACCCTTCCCCGAAGCCTGACCCTCACCCGTGCCCTAATCCTAACCCCTACGCTAACACTAACCCGCGCCCTCACACGTACGCTCCCCCTGAAGCGTTGTCGTACCCTCCCCTGGACCCTAAACCTTCCCCGTCCCCTAACCCTAACCCTAGCCCGAACCCTAACCCTAACCCTTCCCCGAAGCCTGACCCTCACCCGTCCCCTAATCCTAACCCGTACGCTAACACTAACCCGCGCCCTCACACGTACGCTCCCCCAAAAGCGTTGTCGTACCCTCCCCTGGACCCTAAACCGTCCCCGTCCCCTAACCCTAACCCTAGCCCGAACCCTAACCCTAACCCTTCCCCGAAGCCTGACCCTCACCTGTCCCCTAATCCTAACCCGTACGCTAACACTAACCCGCGCCCTCACACGTACGCTCCCCCTAAAGCGTTGTCGTACCCTCCCCTGGACCCTAAACCGTCCCCGTCCCCTAACCCTAACCCTAGCCCGAACCCTAACCCTAACCCTTCCCCGAAGCCTGACCCTCACCCGTCCCCTAATCCTAACCCGTACGCTAACACTAACCCGCGCCCTCACACGTACGCTTCCCCTAAAGCGTTGTCGTACCCTCCCCTGGACCCTAAACCGTCCCCGTCCCCTAACCCAAACCCTAGCCCGAACCCTAACCCTAACCCTTCCCCGAAGCCTGACCCTCACCCGTCCCCTAATCCTAACCCGTAAGCTAACACTAACCCGCGCCCTCACACGTACGCTCCCCCTAAAGCGTTGTCGTACCCTCCCCTGGACCCTAAACCGTCCCCGTCCCCTAACCCTAACCCTAGCCCGAACCCTAACCCTAACCCTTCCCCGAAGCCTGACCCTCACCGTCCCCTAATCCTAACCCGTACGCTCACACTAACCCGCGCCCTCACTCGTACGCTCCCCCTAAAGCGTTGTCGTACCCTCCCCTGGACCCTAAACCGTCCCCATCCCCTAACCCTAACCCTAGACCTAACCCTAACCCTAACCCTTCCCCGAAGCCTGACACTCACCCGTCCCCTAATCCTAACCCGTACGCTCACACTAACCCGCACCCTCACGCGTACGCTCCCCCTAAAGCGTTGTCGTACCCTCCCCTGGACCCTAAACCGTTCCCGTCCCCTAACCCTAACCCTAGCCCGAACCCTAACCCTAACCCTTCCCCGAAGCCTGTTCCTCACCTGTCCCCTAATCCTAAACCTTACGCTAACACTAACACGCGCCCTCACACGTACGCTCCCCCTAAATCGTTGTCGTACCCTCCCCTGGACCCTAAACCGTCCTCGTCCCCTAACCCTAACCCTAGCCCGAACCCTAACCCTAACCCTGCCCCGAAGCCTGACCCTCACCCGTCCCCTAATGCTAACCCGTACGCTAACACTAACCCGCGCTCTCACACGTACGCTCCCCCTAAAGCGTTGTCGTACCCTCCCCTGGACCCTAAACCATCGCCGTCCCCTAACCCTAACCCTAGCCGAACCCTAACCCTAACCCTTCCCCGAAGCCTGACCCTCACCCGTCCCCTAATCCTAACCCGTACGCTAACACTAACCCGCGCCCTCACATGTACGCTTCCCCTAAAGCGTTGTCGTACCCTCCCCTGGACCCTAAACCGTCCCCGTCCCCTAACCCAAACCCTAGCCCGAACCCTAACCCTAACCCTTCCCCGAACCCTGACCCTCACCCGTCCCCTAATCCTAACCCGTAAGCTAACACTAACCCGCGCCCTCACACGTACGCTCCCCCTAAAGCGTTGTCGTACCCTCCCCTGGACCCTAAACCGTCCCCGTCCCCTAACCCTAACCCTAGCCCGAACCCTAACCCTAACCCTTCCCCGAAGCCTGACCCTCACCGTCCCCTAATCCTAACCCGTACGCTCACACTAACCCGCGCCCTCACTCGTACGCTCCCCCTAAAGCGTTGTCGTACCCTCCCCTGGACCCTAAACCGTCCCCATCCCCTAACCCTAACCCTAGACCTAACCCTAACCCTAAGCCTTCCCCGAAGCCTGACACCCGTCCCCTAATCCTAACCCGTACGCTCACACTAACCCGCACCCTCACGCGTACGCTCCCCCTAAAGCGTTGTCGTACCCTCCCCTGGACCCTAAACCGTTCCCGTCCCCTAACCCTAACCCTAGCCCGAACCCTAACCCTAACCCTTCCCCGAAGCCTGTTCCTCACCTGTCCCCTAATCCTAAACCTTACGCTAACACTAACACGCGCCCTCACACGTACGCTCCCCCTAAATCGTTGTCGTACCCTCCCCTGGACCCTAAACCGTCCTCGTCCCCTAACCCTAACCCTAGCCCGAACCCTAACCCTAACCCTGCCCCGAAGCCTGACCCTCACCCGTCCCCTAATGCTAACCCGTACGCTAACACTAACCCGCGCTCTCACACGTACGCTCCCCCTAAAGCGTTGTCGTACCCTCCCCTGGAACCTAAACCATCGCCGTCCCCTAACCCTAACCCTAGCCGAACCCTAACCCTAACCCTTCCCCGAAGCCTGACCCTCACCCGTCCCCTAATCCTAACCCGTACGCTAACACTAACCCGCGCCCTCACATGTACGCTCCCCCTAAAGCGTTGTCGTACCCTCCCCTGGACCCTAAACCGTCCCCGTCCCCTAACCCTAACCCTAGCCTGAACCCTAACCCTAACCCTTCCCCGAAGCCTGACCCTCACCCGTCCCCTAATCCTAACCCGTACGCTAACACTAACCCGCACCCTCACACGTACGCTCCCTCTAAAGCGTTGTCGTACCCTCCCCTGGACCCTAAACCGTCCCCGTCCCCTAACCCTAACCCTAGCCCGAACCCTAACCCTAACCCTTCCCCGAAGCCTGACCCTCACCCGTCCCCTAATCCTAACCCGTACGCTAACACTAACCGGAGCCCTCACACGTACGTTCCCCCTAAAGCGTTGTCGTACCCTCCCCTGGACCCTAAACCGTCCCCGTCCCCTAACCCTAACCCTAGCCCGAACCCTAACCCTAACACTTCCCCGAAGCCTGACACTCACCCGTCCCCTTATCCTATCCCGTACGCTAACACTAACCCATGCCCTCACACGTACGCTCCCCCTAAAGCATTGTCGTACCCTCCCCTGGACCCTGAACCGTCCCCGTCCCCTAACCCTAACCCTAGCCCGAACCCTAACCCTAACCCTTCCCCGAAGCCTGACCCTCACCCGTCCCCTAATCCTAACCCGTACGCTAACAATAACCCGCGCCCTCACACGTACGCTCCCCCTAAAGCGTTGTCGTACCCTCCCCTGAACCCTAAACCGTCCCCGTCCCCTAAGCCTAACCCTAGCCCGAACCCTAACCCTAACCCTTCCCCGAAGCCTGACCCTCACCCGTCCCCTAATCCTAACCCGTACGCTAACACTAACCCACGCCCTCACACATACGCTCCCCCTAAAGCGTTGTCGTACCCTCCCCTGGACCCTAAACCGTCCCCGTCCCCTAAACCTAACCCTAGCCCGAACCCTAACCCTAACCCTTCCCCGAAGCCTGACCCTCACCCGTCCCCTAATCCTATCCCGTACGCTAACACTAACCCGCGCCCTCACACTTACGCTCCCCTTAAAGCGTTGTCGTACCCTCCCCTGGACCCTAAACCGTCCCCGTCCCCTAACCCTAACCCTAGCCCGAACCCTAACCCTAACCCTTCCCCGAAGCCTGACCCTCACCCGTCCCCTAATCCTAACCCGTACGCTAACACTAACCCGCGCCCTCACATCTACGCTCCCCGTAAAGCGTTGTCGTACCCTCCCCTGGACCCTAAACCGTCCCCGTCCCCTAACCCTAACCCTAGCCCGAACCCTAACCCTAACCCTTCCCCGAAGCCTGACCCTCACCCGTCCCCTAATCCTAACCCGTACGCTAACACTACCCCGCGCCCTCACACGTACGCTCCCCCTACATCGTTGTCGTACCCTCCCCTGGACCCTAAACCGTCCCCGTCCCCTAACCCTAACCCTAGCCCGAACCCTAACCCTAACCCTTCCCGAAGCCTGACCCTCACCCGTCCCCTAATCCTAAGCCGTACGCTAACACTAACCCGCGCGCTCACGCGTACGCTCCCCCTAAAGCGTTGTCGTACCCTCCCCTGGACCCTAAACCGTCCCCGTCCCCTAACCCTAACCCTAGCCTGAACCCTAACCCTAACCCTTCCCCGAAGCCTGACCCTCACCCGTCCCCTAATCCTAACCCGTACGCTAACACTAACCCGCGCCCTCACATCTACGCTCCCCGTAAAGCGTTGTCGTACCCTCCCCTGGACCCTAAACCGTCCCCGTCCCCTAACCCTAACACTAGCCCGAACCCTAACCCTAACCCTTCCCCGAAGCCTGACCCTCACCCGTCCCCTAATCCTAACCCGTACGCTAACACTACCCCGTGCCCTCACACGTACGCTCCCCCTACAGCGTTGTCGTACCCTCCCCTGGACCCTAAACCGTCCCCGTCCCCTAACCCTAACCCTAGCCCGAACCCTAACCCTAACCCTTCCCCGAAGCCTGACCCTCACCCGTCCCCTAATCCTAACCCGTAGGCTAACACTACCCCGCGCCCTCACACGTATGCTCCCCCTAAAGCGTTGTCGTACCCTCCCCTGGACCCTAAACCGTCCCCGTCCCCTAACCCTAACCCTAGCCCGAACCCTAACCCTAACCCTTCCCCGAAGCCTGACCCTCACCCGTCCCCTACTCCTAACCCGTACGCTAACACTAACCCGCGCCCTCACACGTACGCTCCCCCTAAAGCGATGTCGTACCCTCCCCTGGACCATAAACCGTCCCCGTCCCCTAACCCTAACCCTAGCCCGAACCCTAACCCTAACCCTTCCCCGAAGGCTGACCCTCACCCGTCCCCTAATCCTAACCTGTACGCTAACACTAACCCGCGCCCTCACACGTACGCCCCCCCTAAAGCGTTGTCGTACCCTCCCCTGGACCCTAAACCGTCCCCGTCCCCTAACCCTAACCCTAGCCCGAACCCTAACCCTAACCCTTCCCCGAAGGCTGACCCTCACCCGTCCCCTAATCCTAACCCGTACGCTAACACTAACCCGCGCCGTCACACGTACGCTCCCCCTAAAGCATTGTCGTACCCTCCCCTGGAACCTAAACCGTCCCCGTCCCCTAACCCTAACCCTAGCCCGAACCCTAACCCTAACCCTTCCCCGAAGCCTGACCCTCACCCGTGCCCTAATCCTAACCCCTACGCTAACACTAACCCGCGCCCTCACACGTACGCTCCCCCTGAAGCGTTGTCGTACCCTCCCCTGGACCCTAAACCTTCCCCGTCCCCTAACCCTAACCCTAGCCCGAACCCTAACCCTAACCCTTCCCCGAAGCCTGACCCTCACCCGTCCCCTAATCCTAACCCGTACGCTAACACTAACCCGCGCCCTCACACGTACGCTCCCCCTAAAGCGTTGTCGTACCCTCCCCTGGACCCTAAACCGTCCCCGTCCCCTAACCCTAACCCTAGCCCGAACCCTAACCCTAACCCTTCCCCGAAGCCTGACCCTCACCTGTCCCCTAATCCTAACCCGTACGCTAACACTAACCCGCGCCCTCACACGTACGCTCCCCCTAAAGCGTTGTCGTACCCTCCCCTGGACCCTAAACCGTCCCCGTCCCCTAACCCTAACCCTAGCCCGAACCCTAACCCTAACCCTTCCCCGAAGCCAGACCCTCACCCGTCCCCTAATCCTAACCCGTACGCTAACACTAACCCGCGCCCTCACACGTACGCTCCCCCTAAAGCGTTGTCGTACCCTCCCCTGGACCCTAAACCGTCCCCGTCCCCTAACCCTAACCCTAGCCCGAACCCTAACCCTAACCCTTCCCCGAAGCCTGACCCTCACCCGTCCCCTAATCCTAACCCGTACGCTAACACTAACCCGCGCCCTCACACGTACGCTTCCCCTAAAGCGTTGTCGTACCCTCCCCTGGACCCTAAACCGTCCCCGTCCCCTAACCCAAACCCTAGCCCGAACCCTAACCCTAACCCTTCCCCGAAGCCTGACCCTCACCCGTCCCCTAATCCTAACCCGTAAGCTAACACTAACCCGCGCCCTCACACGTACGCTCCCCCTAAAGCGTTGTCGTACCCTCCCCTGGACCCTAAACCGTCCCCGTCCCCTAACCCTAACCCTAGCCCGAACCCTAACCCTAACCCTTCCCCGAAGCCTGACCCTCACCGTCCCCTAATCCTAACCCGTACGCTCACACTAACCCGCGCCCTCACTCGTACGCTCCCCCTAAAGCGTTGTCGTACCCTCCCCTGGACCCTAAACCGTCCCCATCCCCTAACCCTAACCCTAGACCTAACCCTAACCCTAACCCTTCCCCGAAGCCTGACACTCACCCGTCCCCTAATCCTAACCCGTACGCTCACACTAACCCGCACCCTCACGCGTACGCTCCCCCTAAAGCGTTGTCGTACCCTCCCCTGGACCCTAAACCGTTCCCGTCCCCTAACCCTAACCCTAGCCCGAACCCTAACCCTAACCCTTCCCCGAAGCCTGACCCTCACCCGTCCCCTAATCCTAACCCGTACGCTAACACTAACCCGCGCCCTCACACGTACGCTCCCCCTAAAGCGTTGTCGTACCCTCCCCTGGACCCTAAACCGTCCCCGTCCCCTAACCCTAACCCTAGCCCGAACCCTAACCCTAACCCTTCCCCGAAGCCTGACCCTCACCCGTCCCCTAATCCTAACCCGTACGCTAACACTAACCCGCGCCCTCACACGTACGCTTCCCCTAAAGCGTTGTCGTACCCTCCCCTGGACCCTAAACCGTCCCCGTCCCCTAACCCAAACCCTAGCCCGAACCCTAACCCTAACCCTTCCCCGAAGCCTGACCCTCACCCGTCCCCTAATCCTAACCCGTAAGCTAACACTAACCCGCGCCCTCACACGTACGCTCCCCCTAAAGCGTTGTCGTACCCTCCCCTGGACCCTAAACCGTCCCCGTCCCCTAACCCTAACCCTAGCCCGAACCCTAACCCTAACCCTTCCCCGAAGCCTGACCCTCACCGTCCCCTAATCCTAACCCGTACGCTCACACTAACCCGCGCCCTCACTCGTACGCTCCCCCTAAAGCGTTGTCGTACCCTCCCCTGGACCCTAAACCGTCCCCATCCCCTAACCCTAACCCTAGACCTAACCCTAACCCTAACCCTTCCCCGAAGCCTGACACTCACCCGTCCCCTAATCCTAACCCGTACGCTCACACTAACCCGCACCCTCACGCGTACGCTCCCCCTAAAGCGTTGTCGTACCCTCCCCTGGACCCTAAACCGTTCCCGTCCCCTAACCCTAACCCTAGCCCGAACCCTAACCCTAACCCTTCCCCGAAGCCTGTTCCTCACCTGTCCCCTAATCCTAAACCTTACGCTAACACTAACACGCGCCCTCACACGTACGCTCCCCCTAAATCGTTGTCGTACCCTCCCCTGGACCCTAAACCGTCCTCGTCCCCTAACCCTAACCCTAGCCCGAACCCTAACCCTAACCCTGCCCCGAAGCCTGACCCTCACCCGTCCCCTAATGCTAACCCGTACGCTAACACTAACCCGCGCTCTCACACGTACGCTCCCCCTAAAGCGTTGTCGTACCCTCCCCTGGACCCTAAACCATCGCCGTCCCCTAACCCTAACCCTAGCCGAACCCTAACCCTAACCCTTCCCCGAAGCCTGACCCTCACCCGTCCCCTAATCCTAACCCGTACGCTAACACTAACCCGCGCCCTCACATGTACGCTTCCCCTAAAGCGTTGTCGTACCCTCCCCTGGACCCTAAACCGTCCCCGTCCCCTAACCCTAACCCTAGCCCGAACCCTAACCCTAACACTTCCCCGAAGCCTGACCCTCACCCGTCCCCTAATCCTAACCCGTACGCTAACACTAACCCGCACCCTCACACGTACGCTCCCTCTAAAGCGTTGTCGTACCCTCCCCTGGACCCTAAACCGTCCCCGTCCCCTAACCCTAACCCTAGCCCGAACCCTAACCCTAACCCTTCCCCGAAGCCTGACCCTCAACCGTCCCCTAATCCTAACCCCTACGCTAACACTAACCCGCGCCCTCACACGTACGCTCCCCCTAAAGCGTTGTCATACCCTCCCCTGGACCCTAAACCTTCCCCGTCCCCTAACCCTAACCCTAACCCGAAGCCTAACCCTAACCCTTCCCCGAAGCCTGACCCTCACCCGTCCCCTATTCCTAACCCGTACGCTAACACTAACCCGTGCCCTCACACGTACGCTCCCCCTAAAGCGTTGTCGTACCCTCCCCTGGACCCTAAACCGTCCCCGTCCCCTAACCCTAACCCTAGCCCGAACCCTAACCCTAACCCTTCCCCGAAGCCTGACCCTCACCCGTCCCCTAATCCTAACCCGTACGCTAACACTAACCCGCGCCCTCACACGTACGCTCCACCTAAAGCGTTGTCGTACCCTCCCCTGGACCCTAAACCGTCCCCGTCCCCTAACCCTAACCCTAGCCCGAACCCTAACCCTAACCCTTCCCCGAAGCCTGACCCTCACCCGTCCCCTAATCCTAACCCGTACGCTAACACTAACCGGAGCCCTCACACGTACGTTCCCCCTAAAGCGTTGTCGTACCCTCCCCTGGACCCTAAACCGTCCCCGTCCCCTAACCCTAACCCTAGCCCGAACCCTAACCCTAACACTTCCCCGAAGCCTGACACTCACCCGTCCCCTAATCCTATCCCGTACGCTAACACTAACCCATGCCCTCACACGTACGCTCCCCCTAAAGCATTGTCGTACCCTCCCCTGGACCCTGAACCGTCCCCGTCCCCTAACCCTAACCCTAGCCCGAACCCTAACCCTAACCCTTCCCCGAAGCCTGACCCTCACCCGTCCCCTAATCCTAACCCGTACGCTAACAATAACCCGCGCCCTCACACGTACGCTCCCCCTAAAGCGTTGTCGTACCCTCCCCTGAACCCTAAACCGTCCCCGTCCCCTAAGCCTAACCCTAGCCCGAACCCTAACCCTAACCCTTCCCCGAAGCCTGACCCTCACCCGTCCCCTAATCCTAACCCGTACGCTAACACTAACCCACGCCCTCACACATACGCTCCCCCTAAAGCGTTGTCGTACCCTCCCCTGGACCCTAAACCGTCCCCGTCCCCTAACCGTAACCCTAGCCCGAACCCTAACCCTAACCCTTCCCCGAAGCCTGACCCTCACCCGTCCCCTAATCCTAAACCGTACGCTAACACTAACCCGCGCCCTCACGCGTACGCTCCCCCTAAAGCGTTGTCGTACCCTCCCCTGGACCCTAAACCGTCCCCGTCCCCTAACCCTAACCCTAGCCCGAACCCTAACCCTAACACTTCCCCGAAGCCTGACCCTCACCCGTCCCATAATCCTAACCCATACGCTAACACTAACCTGCGCCCTCACGCGTACGCTCCCCCTAAAGCGTTGTCGTACCCTCCCCTGGACCCTAAACCGTCCCCGTCCCCTAACACTAACCCTAGCCCGAACCCTAACCCTATGCCTTCCCCGAAGCCTGACCCTCACCTGTCCCCTAATCCTAACCCGTACGCTAACACTAACCCGCGCCCTCACACGTACGCTCCCCCTAAAGCGTTGTTGTACCCTCCCCTGGACCCTAAACCGTCCCCGTCCCCTAACCCTAACCCTAGCCCGAACCTTAACCCTAACACTTCCCCGAAGCCTGACCCTCACCCGTCCCCTAATCCTAACACGTACGCTAACACTAACCCGCGCCCTCACAAGTACGCTCCCCCTAAAGCGTTGTCGTACCCTCCCCTGGACCTTAAACCGTCCCCGTCCCCTAACCCTAACCCTAGCCCGAACCCTAACCCTAACCCTTCCCCGAAGCCTGACCCTCACCCGTCCCCTATTCCTAACCCGTACGCTAACACTAACCCGCGCCCTCACGCGTACACTCCCCCTAAAGCGTTGTCGTACCCTCCCCTGGACCCTAAATCGTCCCCGTCCCCTAACCCTAACCTTAGCCCGAACCCTAACCCTAACCATTCCCCAAAGCCTGACCCTCACCCGTCCCCTAATCCTAACCCGTACGCTAACACTAACCCGCGCCCTCACACATACGCTCTCCCTAAAGCGTTGTCGTACCCTGACCTGGATCCTAAACCGTCCCCGTCCCCCAACCCTAACCCTAGCCCTATCCCTAACCCTAACCCTTCCCCGAAGCCTGACCATCACCCGTCCCATAATCCTAACCCGTACGCTCACACTAACCCACGCCCTCACGCGTACGCTCCCCCTAAAGCGTTGTCCTACCCTCCCCTGGACCCTAAACCGTCCCCGAACTCTAACCCTAACCCTAGCCCGAACCCTAACCCTAACCCTTCCCCGAAACCTGACCCTCACCCGTCCCCTAATCCTAACCCGTACGCTAACACTAACCTGCGCCCTCACACGTACGCTCCCCCTAAAGCGTTGTCGTACCCTCCACTGGACCCTAAACCGTCCCCGTCCCCTAACCCTAACCCTAGCCCGAACCCTAACCCTAACCCTTCCCCGAAGCCTGACCCTCACCCGACCCCTATTCCTAACCCGTACGCTAACCCTAACCCGCCCCCTCACGCGTACGCTCCCCCTAAAGCGTTGTCGTACCCTCCCCTGGACCCTAACCCGTCCCCGTCCCCTAACCCTAACCCTAGCCCGAACCCTAACCCTAACACTTCCCCGAAGCCTGACTCTCACCCCTCCCCTAATCCTAACCCGTACGCTAACACTAACCCGTGCCCTCACGCGTACGCTCCCCCTAAAGAGTTGTCGTACCCTCACCTGGACCCTAAACCGTCCCCGTCCCCTAACCCTAACCCTAGCCCGAACCCTAACCCTAACACTTCCCCGAAGCCTGACTCTCACCCGTCACCTAATCCTAACCCGTACGCTAACACTGACCCGCGCCCTCACGCGTACGCTCCCCCTAAAGCGTTGTCGTACCCTCCCCTGGACCGTCAACCGTCCCCGTCCCCTAACCCTAACCCTAGCCCGAACCCTAAGCCTAACCCTTCCCCGAAGCCTGACCCTCACCCGTCCCGTAATCCTAACCCGTACGCTAACACTAACCCGCCCCCTCACGCGTACGCTCCCCCTAAAGCGTTGTCGTACCCTCCCCTGGACCCTAAACCGTCCCCGTTCCCTAACCCTAACCCTAGCCCGAACCCTAACCCTAACCCATCCCCGAAGCCTGACCCTCACCCGTCCCCTAATCCTCACCCGTACGCTAACACTAAACCGCGCCCTCACACGTACGCTCCCCCTAAAGCGTTGTCGTACCCTCCCCTGGACCCTAAACCGTCCCCGTCCCCTAACCCTAACCCTAGCCCGAACCCTAACCCTAACCCTTCCCCGAAGCCTGACCCTCACCCGTCCCATAATCCTAACCCGTACGCTAACACTAACCCGCGCCCTCACACCTACGCTCCCCCTAAAGCGTTGTCGTACCCTCCCCTGGACCCTAAACCGTCCCCGTCCCCTAACCCTAACCCTAACCCGAACCCTAACCCTAACCCTTCCCCGAAGCCTGACCCTCACCCGTCCCCTAATCCTAACCCGTACGCTAACAATAACCCGCGCCCTCACACGTACGCTCCCCCTAAATCGTTGTCGTACCCTCCCCTGAACCCTAAACCGTCCCCGTCCCCTAACCCTAACCCTAGCCCGAACCCTAATCCTAACCCTTCCCCGAAGCCTGACCCTCACCCGTCCCCTAATCCTAACCCGTACGTTAACACTAACCCACGCCCTCACACATACGCTCCCCCTAAAGCGTTGTCGTACCCTCCCCTGGACCCTAAACCGTCCCCGTCCCCTAAACCTAACCCTAGCCCGAACCCTAACCCTAACCCTTCCCCGAAGCCTGACCCTCACCCGTCCCCTAATCCTATCCCGTACGCTAACACTAACCCGCGCCCTCACACTTACGCTCCCCTTAAAGCGTTGTCGTACCCTCCCCTGGACCCTAAACCGTCCCCGTCCCCTAACCCTAACCCTAGCCCGAACCCTAACCCTAACCCTTCCCCGAAGCCTGACCCTCACCCGTCCCCTAATCCTAACCCGTACGCTAACACTAACCCGCGCCCTCACATCTACGCTCCCCGTAAAGCGTTGTCGTACCCTCCCCTGGACCCTAAACCGTCCCCGTCCCCTAACGCTAACCCTAGCCCGAACCCTAACCCTAACCCTTCCCCGAAGCCTGACCCTCACCCGTCCCCTAATCCTAACCCGTACGCTAACACTACCCCGCGCCCTCACACGTACGCTCCCCCTACATCGTTGTCGTACCCTCCCCTGGACCCTAAACCGTCCCCGTCCCCTAACCCTAACCCTAGCCCGAACCCTAACCCTAACCCTTCCCGAAGCCTGACCCTCACCCGTCCCCTAATCCTAAGCCGTACGCTAACACTAACCCGCGCCCTCACGCGTACGCTCCCCCTAAAGCGTTTTCGTACCCTCCCCTGGACCCTAAACCGTCCCCGTCCCCTAACCCTAACCCTAGCCTGAACCCTAACCCTAACCCTTCCCCGAAGCCTGACCCTCACCCGTCCCCTAATCCTAACCCGTACGCTAACACTAACCCGCGCCCTCACATCTACGCTCCCCGTAAAGCGTTGTCGTACCCTCCCCTGGACCCTAAACCGTCCCCGTCCCCTAACCCTAACACTAGCCCGAACCCTAACCCTAAACCTTCCCCGAAGCCTGACCCTCACCCGTCCCCTAATCCTAACCCGTACGCTAACACTACCCCGTGCCCTCACACGTACGCTCCCCCTACAGCGTTGTGGTACCCTCCCCTGGACCCTAAACCGTCCCCGTCCCCTAACCCTAACCCTAGCCCGAACCCTAACCCTAACCCTTCCCCGAAGCCTGACCCTCACCCGTCCCCTAATCCTAACCCGTAGGCTAACACTACCCCGCGCCCTCACACGTATGCTCCCCCTAAAGCGTTGTCGTACCCTCCCCTGGACCCTAAACCGTCCCCGTCCCCTAACCCTAACCCTAGCCCGAACCCGAACCCTAACCCTTCCCCGAAGCCTGACCCTCACCCGTCCCCTAATCCTAACCCGTACGCTAACACTAACCCGTGCCCTCACACGTACGCTCCCCCTAAAGCGATGTCGTACCCTCCCCTGGACCATAAACCGTCCCCGTCCCCTAACCCTAACCCTAGCCCGAACCCTAACCCTAACCCTTCCCCGAAGCCTGACCCTCACCCGTCCCCTAATCCTAACCTGTACGCTAACACTAACCCGCGCCCTCACACGTACGCTCCCCCTAAAGCGTTGTCGTACCCTCCCCTGGACCCTAAACCGTCCCCGTCCCCTAACCCTAACCCTAGCCCGAACCCTAACCCTAACCCTTCCCCGAAGGCTGACCCTCACCCGTCCCCTAATCCTAACCCGTACGCTAACACTAACCCGCGCCGTCACACGTACGCTCCCCCTAAAGCATTGTCGTACCCTCCCCTGGAACCTAAACCGTCCCCGTCCCCTAACCCTAACCCTAGCCCGAACCCTAACCCTAACCCTTCCCCGAAGCCTGACCCTCACCCGTGCCCTAATCCTAACCCCTACGCTAACACTAACCCGCGCCCTCACACGTACGCTCCCCCTGAAGCGTTGTCGTACCCTCCCCTGGACCCTAAACCTTCCCCGTCCCCTAACCCTAACCCTAGCCCGAACCCTAACCCTAACCCTTCCCCGAAGCCTGACCCTCACCCGTCCCCTAATCCTAACCCGTACGCTAACACTAACCCGCGCCCTCACACGTACGCTCCCCCTAAAGCGTTGTCGTACCCTCCCCTGGACCCTAAACCGTCCCCGTCCCCTAACCCTAACCCTAGCCCGAACCCTAACCCTAACCCTTCCCCGAAGCCTGACCCTCACCTGTCCCCTAATCCTAACCCGTACGCTAACACTAACCCGCGCCCTCACACGTACGCTCCCCCTAAAGCGTTGTCGTACCCTCCCCTGGACCCTAAACCGTCCCCGTCCCCTAACCCTAACCCTAGCCCGAACCCTAACCCTAACCCTTCCCCGAAGCCAGACCCTCACCCGTCCCCTAATCCTAACCCGTACGCTAACACTAACCCGCGCCCTCACACGTACGCTCCCCCTAAAGCGTTGTCGTACCCTCCCCTGGACCCTAAACCGTCCCCGTCCCCTAACCCTAACCCTAGCCCGAACCCTAACCCTAACCCTTCCCCGAAGCCTGACCCTCACCGTCCCCTAATCCTAACCCGTACGCTCACACTGACCCGCGCCCTCACTCGTACGCTCCCCCTAAAGCGTTGTCGTACCCTCCCCTGGACCCTAAACCGTCCCCATCCCCTAACCCTAACCCTAGACCTAACCCTAACCCTAACCCTTCCCCGAAGCCTGACACTCAGCCGTCCCCTAATCCTAACCCGTACGCTCACACTAACCCGCACCCTCACGCGTACGCTCCCCCTAAAGCGTTGTCGTACCCTCCCCTGGACCCTAAACCGTTCCCGTCCCCTAACCCTAACCCTAGCCCGAACCCTAACCCTAACCCTTCCCCGAAGCCTGTTCCTCACCTGTCCCCTAATCCTAAACCTTACGCTAACACTAACACGCGCCCTCACACGTACGCTCCCCCTAAATCGTTGTCGTACCCTCCCCTGGACCCTAAACCGTCCTCGTCCCCTAACCCTAACCCTAGCCCGAACCCTAACCCTAACCCTGCCCCGAAGCCTGACCCTCACCCGTCCCCTAATGCTAACCCGTACGCTAACACTAACCCGCGCTCTCACACGTACGCTCCCCCTAAAGCGTTGTCGTACCCTCCCCTGGACCCTAAACCATCGCCGTCCCCTAACCCTAACCCTAGCCGAACCCTAACCCTAACCCTTCCCCGAAGCCTGACCCTCACCCGTCCCCTAATCCTAACCCGTACACTAACACTAACCCGCGCCCTCACATGTACGCTTCCCCTAAAGCGTTGTCGTACCCTCCCCTGGACCCTAAACCGTCCCCGTCCCCTAACCCTAACCCTAGCCCGAACCCTAACCCTAACACTTCCCCGAAGCCTGACCCTCACCCGTCCCCTAATCCTAACCCGTACGCTAACACTAACCCGCACCCTCACACGTACGCTCCCTCTAAAGCGTTGTCGTACCCTCCCCTGGACCCTAAACCGTCCCCGTCCCCTAACCCTAACCCTAGCCCGAACCCTAACCCTAACCCTTCCCCGAAGCCTGACCCTCACACGTCCCCTAATCCTAACCCCTACGCTAACACTAACCCGCGCCCTCACACTTACGCTCCCCCTAAAGCGTTGTCATACCCTCCCCTGGACCCTAAACCTTCCCCGTCCCCTAACCCTAACCCTAACCCGAAGCCTAACCCTAACCCTTCCCCGAAGCCTGACCCTCACCCGTCCCCTAATCCTAACCCGTACGCTAACACTAACCCGTGCCCTCACACGTACGCTCCCCCTAAAGCGTTGTCGTACCCTCCCCTGGACCCTAAACCGTCCCCGTCCCCTAACCCTAACCCTAGCCCGAACCCTAACCCTAACCCTTCCCCGAAACCTGACCCTCACCCGTCCCCTAATCCTAACCCGTACGCTAACACTAACCCGCGCCCTCACACGTACGCTCCACCTAAAGCGTTGTCGTACCCTCCCCTGGACCCTAAACCGTCCCCGTCCCCTAACCCTAACCCTAGCCCGAACCCTAACCCTAACCCTTCCCCGAAGCCTGACCCTCACCCGTCTCCTAATCCTAACCCGTACGCTAACACTAACCCGCGCCCTCACACGTACGCTCCCCCTAAAGCGTTGTCGTACCCTCCCCTGGACCCTAAACCGTCTCCGTCCCCTAACCCTAACCCTAGCCCGAACCCTAACCCTAACCCTTCCCCGAAGCCAGACCCTCACCCGTCCCCTAATCCTAACCCGTACGCTAACACTAACCCGCGCCCTCACACGTACGCTCCCCCTAAAGCGTTGTCGTACCCTCCCCCGGACCCTAAACCGTCCCCGTCCCCTAACACTAACCATAGCCCGAACCCTAACCCTAACCCTTCCCCGAAGCCTGACCCTCACCCGTCCCCTAATCCTAACCCGTACGCTAACACTAACCCATGCCCTCACACGTACGCTCCCCCTAAACCGTTGTCGTACCCTCCCCTGGACCCTAAACCGTCCCCGTCCCCTAACCCTAACCCTAGGCCGAACCCTAACCCTAACCCTTCCCCGAAGCCTGACCCTCACCCGTCCCCTAATCCTAACCCGTACGCTAACACTAACCGGAGCCCTCACACGTACGTTCCCCCTAAAGCGTTGTCGTACCCTCCCCTGGACCCTAAACCGTCCCCGTCCCCTAACCCTAACCCTAGCCCGAACCCTAACCCTAACACTTCCCCGAAGCCTGACACTCACCCGTCCCCTAATCCTATCCCGTACGCTAACACTAACCCATGCCCTCACACGTACGCTCCCCCTAAAGCATTGTCGAACCCTCCCCTGGACCCTGAACCGTCCCCGTCCCCTAACCCTAACCCTAGCCCGAACCCTAACCCTAACCCTTCCCCGAAGCCTGACCCTCACACGTCCCCTAATCCTAACCCGTACGCTAACAATAACCCGCGCCCTCACACGTACGCTCCCCCTAAAGCGTTGTCGTACCCTCCCCTGAACCCTAAACCGTCCCCGTCCCCTAAGCCTAACCCTAGCCCGAACCCTAACCCTAACCCTTCCCCGAAGCCTGACCCTCACCCGTCCCCTAATCCTAACCCGTACGCTAACACTAACCCACGCCCTCACACATACGCTCCCCCTAAAGCGTTGTCGTACCCTCCCCTGGACCCTAAACCGTCCCCGTCCCCTAACCGTAACCCTAGCCCGAACCCTAACCCTAACCCTTCCCCGAAGCCTGACCCTCACCCGTCCCCTAATCCTATCCCGTACGCTAACACTAACACGCGCCCTCACACGTACGCTCCCCCTAAAGCGTTGTCGTACCCTCCCCTGGACCCTAAACCGTCCCCGTCCCCTAACCCTAAACCTAGCCCGAACCCTAACCCTAACCCTTCCCCGAAGCCTGACCCTCACCCGTCCCCTAATCCTAACCCGTACGCTAACACTAACCCGCGCCCTCACATCTACGCTCCCCGTAAAGCGTTGTCGTACCCTCCCCTGGACCCTAAACCGTCCCAGTCCCCTAACCCTAACCCTAGCCCGAACCTTAACCCTAACACTTCCCCGAAGCCTGACCCTCACCCTTCCCCTAATCCTAACACGTACGCTAACACTAACCCGCGCCCTCACACGTACGCTCCCCCTAAAGCGTTGTCGTACCCTCCCCTGGACCCTAAACCGTCCCCGTCACCTAACCCTAACCCTAGCCCGAACCCTAACCCTAACCCTTCCCCGAAGCCTGACCCTCACCCGTCCCCTAATCCTATCCCGTACGCTAACACTAACCCGCGCCCTCACACGTACGCTCCCCCTAAAGCGTTGTCGTACCCTCCCCTGGACCTTAAACCGTCCCCGTCCCCTAACCCTAACCCTAGCCCGAACCCTAACCTTAACCCTTCCCCGAAGCCTGACCCTCACCCGTCCCCTAATCCTAACCCGTACGCTAACACTAACCCGCGCCCTCACGCGTACACTCCCCCTAAAGCGTTGTCGTACCCTCCCCTGGACCCTAAATCGTCCCCGTCCCCTAACCCTAACCTTAGCCCGAACCCTAACCCTAACCATTCCCCAAAGCCTGACCCTCACCCGCCCCTAATCCTAACCCGTACGCTAACACTAACCCGCGCCCTCACACATACGCTCTCCCTAAAGCGTTGTCGTACCCTGCCCTGGACCCTAAACCGTCCCCGTCCCCCAACCCTAACCCTAGCCCTAACCCTAACCCTAACCATTCCCCGAAGCCTGACCATCACCCGTCCCATAATCCTAACCCGTACGCTCACACTAACCCACGCCCTCACGCGTACGATCCCCCTAAAGCGTTGTCGTACCCTCCCCTGGACCCTAAACCGTCCCCGATCTCTAACCCTAAACCTAGCCCGAACCCTAACCCTAACCCTTCCCCGAAGCCTGACCCTCACCCGTCCCCTAATCCTAACCCGTACGCTCACACTAACCCACGCCCTCACGCGTACGCTCCCCCTAAAGCGTTGTCGTACCCTCCCCTGGACCGTAAACCGTCCCCGTCCCCTAACCCTAACCCTAGCCCGAACCCTAACCCTAACACTTCCCCGAAGCCTGACCCTCACCCGTCCCGTAATCCTAACCCGTACGCTAACAGTAACCTGCCCCCTCACGCGTACGCTCCCCCTAAAGCGTTGTCGTACCCTCCCCAGGACCCTAAACCGTCCCCGTTCCCTAAACCTAACCCTAGCCCGAACCCTAACCCTAACCCATCCCCGAAGCCTGACCCTCACCCGTCCCATAATCCTAACCCGTACGCTAACACTAACCCGCGCCCTCACACGTACGCTCCCCCTAAAGCGTTGTCGTACCCTCCCCTGGACCCTAAACCTTCCCCGTCCCCTAACCCTAACCCTAGCCCGAACCCTAACCCTAACCCTTCCCCGAAGCCTGACCCTCACCCGTCCCCTAATCCTCACCCGTACGCTAACACTAACCCGCGCCCTCACACGTACGCTCCCCCTAAAGCGTTGTCGTACCCTCCCCTGGACCCTAAACCGTCCCCGTCCCCTAACCCTAACCCTAGCCCGAACCCTAACCCTAACCCTTCCCCGAAGCCTGACCCTCACCCGTCCCCTAATCCTAACCCGTACGCTAACACTAACCCGCGCCCTCACACGTACGCTCCCCCTAAAGCGCTGTCGTACCCTCCCCTGGACCCTAAACCGTCCCCGTCCCCTAACCCTAACCCTAGCCCGAACCCTAACCCTAACCCTTCCCCGAAGCCTGACCCTCACCCGTCCCCTAATCCTACCCCGTACGTTAACACTACCCCGCGCCCTCACACGTACGCTCCCCCTAAAGCGTTGTCGTACCCTCCCCTGGACCCTAAACCGTCCCCGTCCCCTAACCCTAACCCTAGCCCGAACCCTAACCCTAACCCTTCCCCGAAGCCTGACCCTCACCCGTACCCTAATCCTAACCCGTACGCTAACACTAACCCGCGCCCTCACACGTACGCTCCCCCTAAAGCGTTGTCGTACCCTCCCCTGGACCATAAACCGTCCCCGTCCCCTAACCCTAACCCTAGCCCGAACCCTAACCCTAACCCTTCCCCGAAGCCTGACCCTCACCCGTCCCCTAATCCTAACCCGTACGCTAACACTAAACCGCGCCCTCACACGTACGCTCCCCCTAAAGCGTTGTCGTACCCTCCCCTGGACCCTAAACCGTCCCCGTCCCCTAACCCTAACCCTAGCCTGAACCCTAACCCTAACCCTTCCCCGAAGCCTGACCCTCACCCGTCCCCTAATCCTAACCCGTACGCTAACACTAACCCGCGCCCTCACACGTACGCTCCCACTAAAGCGTTGTCGTACCCTCCCCTGGACCCTAAACCGTCCCCGTCACCTAACCCTAACCCTAGCCCGAACCCTAACCCTAACCCTTCCCCGAAGCCTGACCCTCACCCGTCCCCTAATCCTATCCCGTACGCTAACACTAACCCGCGCCCTCACACGTACGCTCCCCCTAAAGCGTTGTCGTACCCTCCCCTGGACCTTAAACCGTCCCCGTCCCCTAACCCTAACCCTAGCCCGAACCCTAACCTTAACCCTTCCCCGAAGCCTGACCCTCACCCGTCCCCTAATCCTAACCCGTACGCTAACACTAACCCGCGCCCTCACGCGTACACTCCCCCTAAAGCGTTGTCGTACCCTCCCCTGGACCCTAAATCGTCCCCGTCCCCTAACCCTAACCTTAGCCCGAACCCTAACCCTAACCATTCCCCAAAGCCTGACCCTCACCCGCCCCTAATCCTAACCCGTACGCTAACACTAACCCGCGCCCTCACACATACGCTCTCCCTAAAGCGTTGTCGTACCCTGCCCTGGACCCTAAACCGTCCCCGTCCCCCAACCCTAACCCTAGCCCTAACCCTAACCCTAACCATTCCCCGAAGCCTGACCATCACCCGTCCCATAATCCTAACCCGTACGCTCACACTAACCCACGCCCTCACGCGTACGATCCCCCTAAAGCGTTGTCGTACCCTCCCCTGGACCCTAAACCGTCCCCGATCTCTAACCCTAAACCTAGCCCGAACCCTAACCCTAACCCTTCCCCGAAGCCTGACCCTCACCCGTCCCCTAATCCTAACCCGTACGCTCACACTAACCCACGCCCTCACGCGTACGCTCCCCCTAAAGCGTTGTCGTACCCTCCCCTGGACCGTAAACCGTCCCCGTCCCCTAACCCTAACCCTAGCCCGAACCCTAACCCTAACACTTCCCCGAAGCCTGACCCTCACCCGTCCCGTAATCCTAACCCGTACGCTAACAGTAACCTGCCCCCTCACGCGTACGCTCCCCCTAAAGCGTTGTCGTACCCTCCCCAGGACCCTAAACCGTCCCCGTTCCCTAAACCTAACCCTAGCCCGAACCCTAACCCTAACCCATCCCCGAAGCCTGACCCTCACCCGTCCCATAATCCTAACCCGTACGCTAACACTAACCCGCGCCCTCACACGTACGCTCCCCCTAAAGCGTTGTCGTACCCTCCCCTGGACCCTAAACCTTCCCCGTCCCCTAACCCTAACCCTAGCCCGAACCCTAACCCTAACCCTTCCCCGAAGCCTGACCCTCACCCGTCCCCTAATCCTCACCCGTACGCTAACACTAACCCGCGCCCTCACACGTACGCTCCCCCTAAAGCGTTGTCGTACCCTCCCCTGGACCCTAAACCGTCCCCGTCCCCTAACCCTAACCCTAGCCCGAACCCTAACCCTAACCCTTCCCCGAAGCCTGACCCTCACCCGTCCCCTAATCCTAACCCGTACGCTAACACTAACCCGCGCCCTCACACGTACGCTCCCCCTAAAGCGCTGTCGTACCCTCCCCTGGACCCTAAACCGTCCCCGTCCCCTAACCCTAACCCTAGCCCGAACCCTAACCCTAACCCTTCCCCGAAGCCTGACCCTCACCCGTCCCCTAATCCTACCCCGTACGTTAACACTACCCCGCGCCCTCACACGTACGCTCCCCCTAAAGCGTTGTCGTACCCTCCCCTGGACCCTAAACCGTCCCCGTCCCCTAACCCTAACCCTAGCCCGAACCCTAACCCTAACCCTTCCCCGAAGCCTGACCCTCACCCGTACCCTAATCCTAACCCGTACGCTAACACTAACCCGCGCCCTCACACGTACGCTCCCCCTAAAGCGTTGTCGTACCCTCCCCTGGACCATAAACCGTCCCCGTCCCCTAACCCTAACCCTAGCCCGAACCCTAACCCTAACCCTTCCCCGAAGCCTGACCCTCACCCGTCCCCTAATCCTAACCCGTACGCTAACACTAAACCGCGCCCTCACACGTACGCTCCCCCTAAAGCGTTGTCGTACCCTCCCCTGGACCCTAAACCGTCCCCGTCCCCTAACCCTAACCCTAGCCTGAACCCTAACCCTAACCCTTCCCCGAAGCCTGACCCTCACCCGTCCCCTAATCCTAACCCGTACGCTAACACTAACCCGCGCCCTCACACGTACGCTCCCACTAAAGCGTTGTCGTACCCTCCCCTGGACCCTAAACCGTCCCCGTCCCCTAACCCTAACCCTAACCCTAGCCCGAACCCTAACCCTAACCCTTCCCCGAAGCCTGACCCTCACCCGTCCCCTAATCCTAACACGTACGCTAACACTAACCCGAGCCCTCACACGTACGCTCCCCCTAAAGCGTTCTCGTACCCTCCCCTGGACCCTAAACCGTCCCCGTCCCCTAACCCTAACCCTAGCCCGAACCCTAACCCTAACACTTCCCCGAAGCCTGACCCTCACCCATCCCCTAATCCTATCCCGTACACTAACACTAACCCGCGCCCTCACACGTACGCTCCTCCTAAAGCATTGTCGTACCCTCCCCTGGACCCTGAACCGTCCCCGTCCCCTAACCCTAACCCTAGCCCGAAGCCTAACCCTAACCCTTCCCCGAAGCCTGACCCTCACCCGTCCCCTAATCCTAACCCGTACGCTAACAATAACCCGCGCCCTCACACGTACGCTCCCCCTAAATCGTTGTCGTACCCTCCCCTGAACCCTAAACCGTCCCCGTTCCCTAACCCTAACCCTAGCCCGAACCCTAATCCTAATCCTTCCCCGAAGCCTGACCCTCACCCGTCCCCTAATCCTAACCCGTACGCTAACACTAACCCACGCCCTCACACATACGCTCCCCCTAAAGCGTTGTCGTACCCTCCCCTGGACCCTAAACCGTCCCCGTCCCCTAAACCTAACCCTAGCCCGAACCCTAACCCTAACCCTTCCCCGAAGCCTGACCCTCACCCGTCCCCTAATCCTATCCCGTACGCTAACACTAACCCGCGCCCTCACACTTACGCTCCCCTTAAAGCGTTGTCGTACCCTCCCCTGGACCCTAAACCGTCCCCGTCCCCTAACCCTAACCCTAGCCCGAACCCTAACCCTAACCCTTCCCCGTAGCCTGACCCTCACCCGTCCCCTAATCCTAACCCGTACGCTAACACTAACCCGCGCCCTCACGTGTACGCTCCCCCTAAAGCGTTGTCGTACACTCCCCTGGACCCTAAACCGTCCCCGTCCCCTAACCCTAACCGTAGGCCGAACCCTAACCCTAACCCTTCCCCGAAGCCTGACCCTCACCCGTCCCCTAATCCTAACCCGTAGGCTAACACTACCCCGCGCCCTCACACGTATGCTCCCCCTAAAGCGTTGTCGTACCCTCCCCTGGACCCTAAACCGTCCCCGTCCCCTAACCCTAACCCTAGCCCGAACCCTAACCCTAACACTTCCCCGAAGCCTGACCCTCACCCGTCCCCTAATCCTAACCCGTACGCTAACACTAACCCGCGCCCTCACACGTACGCTCCCCGTAAAGCGATGTCGTACCCTCCCCTGGACCCTAAACCGTCCCCGTCCCCTAACCCTAACCCAAGCCCGAACCCTAACCCTAACCCTTCCCCGAAGCCTGACCCTCACCCGTCCCCTAATCCTAACCCGTACGCTAACACTAAACCGCGCCCTCACACGTACGCTCCACCTAAAGCGTTGTCGTACCCTCCCCTGGACCCTAAACCGTCCCCGTCCCCTAACTCTAACCCTAGCCCGAACCCTAACCCTAACCCTTCCCCGAAGCCTGACCCTCACCCGTCCCCTAATCCTAACCCGTACGCTAACACTAACCCGCGCCCTCACACGTACGCTCCCCCTAAAGCGTTGTCGTACCCTCCCCTGGACCCTAAACCGTCCCCGTCCCCTAACCCTAACCCTAGCCCGAACCCTAACCCTAACCCTTCCCCGAAGCCTGAGCCTCACCCGTCCCCTAATCCTAAACCGTACGCTAACACTAACCCGCGCCCTCACACGTACGCTCCCCCTAAAGCGTTGTCGTACCCTCCCCTGGACCCTAAACCGTCCCCGTCCCCTAACCCTAACCCTAGCCCGAACCCTAACCCTAACCCTTCCCCGAAGCCTGACCCTCACCCGTCCCCTAATCCTAACCCGTACGCTAACACTAACCCGCGCCCTCACACGTACGCTCCCGCTAAAGCGTTGTCGTACCCTCCCCTGGACCCTAAACCGTCCCCGTCCCCTAACCCTAACCCTAGCCCGAACCCTAACCCTAACCCTTCCCCGAAGCCTGACCCTCATCCGTCCCCTAATCCTAACCCGTACGCTAACACTAACCCGCGCCCTCACACGTACGCTCCCCCTAAAGCGTTGTCGTACCCTCCCCTGGACCCTAAACCGTCCCCGTCCCCTAACCCTAACCCTAGCCCGAACCCTAACCCTAACCCTTCCCCGAAGCCTGACCCTCACCCGTCCCCTAATCCTAACCCGTACGCTAACACTAACCCGCGCCCTCACACGTACGCTCCCCCTAAAGCGTTGTCGTACCCTCTCCTGGACCCTAAACCGTCCCCGTCCCCTAACCCTAACCCTAGCCCGAACCCTAACCCTAACCCTTCCCCGAAGCCTGACCCTCACCCGTCCCCTAATCCTCACCCGTATGCTAACACTAACCCGCGCCCTCACACGTACGCTCCCCCTAAAGCGTTGTCGTACCCTCCCCTGGACCCTAAACCGTCCCCGTCCCCTAACCCTAACCCTAGCCCGAACCCTAACCCTAACCCTTCCCCGACGCCTGACCCTCACCCGTCCCCTAATCCTAACCCGTACGCTAACACTAACCCGCGCCCTCACACGTACGCTCCCCCTAAAGCGTTGTCGTACCCTCCGCTGGACCCTAAACCGTCCCCGTCCCCTAACCCTAACCCTAGCCCGAACCCTAACCCTAACCCTTCCCCGAAGCCTGACCCTCACCCGTCCCCTAATCCTCACCCGTACGCTAACACTAACCCGCGCGCTCACGCTTACGCTCCCCCTAAAGCGTTGTCGTACCCTCCCCTGGACCCTAAACCGTCCCCGTCCCCTAACCCTAGCCCGAACCCTAACCCTAACCCTTCCCCGAAGCCTGACCCTCACCCGTCCCCTAATCCTAACCCGTAAGCTAACACTAACCCGCGCCCTTACACGTACGCTCCCCCTAAAGCGTTGTCGTACCCTCCACTGGACCCTAAACCGTCCCCGTCCCCTAACCCTAACCCTAGCCCGAACCCTAACCCTAACCCTTCCCCGAAGCCTGACCCTCACCGTCCCCTAATCCTAACCCGTACTCTCACACTAACCTGTGCCCTCACTCGTACGCTCCCCCTAAAGCGTTGTTGTACCCTCCCCTGGACCCTAAACCGTCCCCGTCCCCTAACCCTAACCCTAGCCCTAACCCTAACCCTAACCCTTCCCCGAAGCCTGACACTCACCCGTCCCCTAATCCTAACCCGTACGCTCACACTAACCCGCACCCTCACGCGTACGCTCCCCCTAAAGCGTTGTCATACCCTCCCCTGGACCCTAAACCGTCCCCGTCCCCTAACCCTAACCCTAGCCCGAACCCTAACCCTAACCCTTCCCCGAAGCCTGACCCTCACCCGTCCCCTAATCCTAACCCGTACGCTAACACTAACCCGCGCCCTCACACGTACGCTCCCCCTAAAGCGTTGTCGTACCCTCCCCTGGACCCTAAACCGTCCCCGTCCCCTAACCCTAACCCTAGCCCGAACCCTAACCCTAACCCTTCCCCGAAGCCTGACCCTCACCCGTCCCCTAATCCTAACCCATAAGCTAACACTAACCCGCGCCCTCACACGTACGCTCCCCCTAAAGCGTTGTCGTACCCTCCCATGGACCCTAAACCGTCCCCGTCCCCTAACCCTAACCCTAGCCCGAACCCTAACCCTAACCCTTCCCCGAAGCCTGACCCTCACCCGTCCCCTAATCCTCACCCGTACGCTAACACTAACCCGCGCCCTCACGCGTACGCTCCCCCTAAAGCGTTGTCGTACCCTCCCCTGGACCCTAAACCGTCCCCGTCCCCTAACCCTAACCCTAGCCCGAACCCTAACCCTAACCCTTCCCCGACGCCTGACCCTCACCCGTCCCCTAATCCTAACCCGTACGCTAACACTAACCCGCGCCCTCACACGTACGCTCCCCCTAAAGCGTTGTCGTACCCTCCGCTGGACCCTAAACCGTCCCCGTCCCCTAACCCTAACCCTAGCCCGAACCCTAACCCTAACCCTTCCCCGAAGCCTGACCCTCACCCGTCCCCTAATCCTCAACCGTACGCTAACACTAACCCGCGCGCTCACGCTTACGCTCCCCCTAAAGCGTTGTCGTACCCTCCCCTGGACCCTAAACCGTCCCCGTCCCCTAACCCTAGCCCGAACCCTAACCCTAACCCTTCCCCGAAGCCTGACCCTCACCCGTCCCCTAATCCTAACCCGTAAGCTAACACTAACCCGCGCCCTTACACGTACGCTCCCCCTAAAGCGTTGTCGTACCCTCCACTGGACCCTAAACCGTCCCCGTCCCCTAACCCTAACCCTAGCCCGAACCCTAACCCTAACCCTTCCCCGAAGCCTGACCCTCACCCGTCCCCTAATCCTAACCCGTACGCTAACACTAACCCGCGCCCTCACGCGTACGCTCCCCCTAAAGCGTTGTCGTATCCTCCCCTGGACCCTAAACCGTCCCCGTCCCCTAACCCTAACCCTAGCCCGAACCCTAACCCTAACCCTTCCCCGAAGCCTGACCCTCACCGTCCCCTAATCCTAACCCGTACGCTCACACTAACCTGTGCCCTCACTCGTACGCTCCCCCTAAAGCGTTGTTGTACCCTCCCCTGGACCCTAAACCGTCCCCGTCCCCTAACCCTAACCCTAGCCCTAACCCTAACCCTAACCCTTCCCCGAAGCCTGACACTCACCCGTCCCCTAATCCTAACCCGTACGCTCACACTAACCCGCACCCTCACGCGTACGCTCCCCCTAAAGCGTTGTCGTACCCTCCCCTGGACCCTAAACCGTCCCCGTCCCCTAACCCTAACCCTAGCCCGAACCCTAACCCTAACCCTTCCCCGAAGCCTGACCCTCACCCGTCCCCTAATCCTAACCCGTACGCTAACACTAACCCGCGCCCTCACACGTACGCTCCCCCTAAAGCGTTGTCGTACCCTCCCCTGGACCCTAAACCGTCCCCGTCCCCTAACCCTAACCCTAGCCCGAACCCTAACCCTAACCCTTCCCCGAAGCCTGACCCTCACCCGTCCCCTAATCCTAACCCGTAAGCTAACACTAACCCGCGCCCTCACACGTACGCTCCCCCTAAAGCGTGGTCGTACCCTCCCATGGACCCTAAACCGTCCCCGTCCCCTAACCCTAACCCTAGCCCGAACCCTAACCCTAACCCTTCCCCGAAGACTGACCCTCACCCATCCCCTAATCCTCACCCGTACGCTAACACTAACCCGCGCCCTCACGCGTACGCTCCCCCTAAAGCGTTGTCGTACCCTCCCCTGGACCCTAAACCGTCCCCGTCCCCTAACCCTAACCCTAGCCCGAACCCTAACCCTAACCCTTCCCCGAAGCCTGACCCTCACCCGTCCCCTAATCCTAACCCGTAAGCTAACACTAACCCGCGCCCTCACACGTACGCTCCCCCTAAAGCGTTGTCGTACCCTTCACTGGACCCTAAACCGTGCCCGTCCCCTAACCCTAACCCTAGCCCGAACCCTAACCCTAACCCTTCCCCGAAGCCTGACCCTCACCCGTCCCCTAATCCTAACCCGTACGCTACCACTAACCCGCGCCCTCACGCGTACGCTCCCCCTAAAGCGTTGTCGTACCCTCCCCTGGACCCTAAACCGTCCCCGTCCCCTAACCCTAACCCTAGCCCGAACCCTAACCCTAACCCTTCCCCGAAGCCTGACCCTCACCGTCCCCTAATCCTAACCCGTACGCTAACACTATCCCGCGCCCTCACACGTACGCTCCCCCTAAAGCGTTGTCGTACCCTCCCCTGAACCCTAAACCGTCCCCGTCCCCTAACCCTAACCCTAGCCCGAACCCTAACCCTAACCCTTCCCCGAAGCCTGACACTCACCCGTCCCCTAATCCTAACCCGTACGCTCACACTAACCCGCACCCTCACGCGTAGGCTCCCCCTAAAGCGTTGTCGTACCCTCCCCTGGACCCTAAACCGTCCCCGTCCCCTAACACTAACCCTAGCCCGAACCCTAACCCTAACCCTTCCCCGAATTCTGACCCTCACCCGTCCCCTAATTCTAACACGTACGCTAACACTAATCCGCGCCCTCACACGTACGCTCCCCCTAAAGCGTTGTCGTACCCTCCCCTGGACCCTAAACCGTCCCCGTCCCCTAACCCTAACCCTAGCCCGAACGCTAACCCTAACCCTTCCCCGAAGCCTGACCCTCACCTGTCCCCTAATCCTAACCCGTACGCTAACACTAACCCGCGCCCTCACACGTACGCTCCCCCTAAAGCGTTGTCGTACCCTCCCCTGGACCCTAAACCGTCTCCGTCCCCTAACCCTAACCCTAGCCCGAACCCTAACCCTAACCCTTCCCCGAAGCCTGACCCTCACCCGTCCCCTAATCCTAACCCGTACGCTAACACTAACCCGCGCCCTCACACGTACGCTCCCCCTAAAGCGTTGTCGTACCCTCCCCTGGACCCTAAACTGTCCCCGTCCCCTAACCCTAACCCTAGCCCGAACCCTAACCCTAACCCTTCCCCGAAGCCTGATCCTCACCCGTACCCTAATCCTAACCCGTACGCTAACACTATCCCGCGCCCTCACACGTACGCTCCCCCTAAAGCGTTGTCGTACCCTCCCCTGAACCCTAAACCGTCCCCGTCACCTAACCCTAACCCTAGCCCGAAACCTAACCCTAACCCTTCCCCGAAGCCTGACCCTCACCCGTCCCCTAATCCTAACCCGTACGCTACCACTAACCCGCGCCCTCACACGTACGCTCCCGCTAAAGCGTTGACGTACCCTCCCCTGGACCCTAAACCGTCCCCGTCCCCTAACCCTAACCCTAGCCCGAACCCTAACCCTAACCCTTCCCCGAAGCCTGACCCTCACACAACCCCTAATCCTAACCCGTACGCTAACACTAACCCGCGCCCTCACACGTACGCTCCCTCTAAAGCGTTGTCGTACCATCCCAAGGACCCTAAACTGTCCCCGTCCCCTAACCCTAACCCTAGCCCGAACCCTAACCCTAACCCTTCCCCGAAGCCTGACCCTCACCCGTCCCCTAATCCTAACCCGTAAGCTAACACTAACCCGCGCCCTCACACGTACGCTCCCCCTAAAGCGTTGTCGTACCCTCCCCTGGACCCTAAACCGTCCCCGTCCCCTAACCCTAACCCTAGCCCGAACTCTACCGCTAACCCTTCCCCGAAGCCTGACCCTCACCCGACCCATAATCCTAACCCGAACGCTAACACTAACCCGCGCCCTCACGCGTACGCTCCCCCTAAAGCGTTGTCGTACCCTCCCCTGGACCCTAAACCGTCCCCGTCCCCTAACCCTAACCCTAGCCCGAACCCTAACCCTAACCCTTCCCCGAAGCCTGACCCTCACCCGTCCCCTAATCCTAACCCGTACGCTAACATTCACCCACGCCCTCACACGTACGCTCCCCCTAAAGCGTTGTCGTACCCTCCCCTGGACCCTAAACCGTCCCCGTCCCCTAACCCTAACCCTAGCCCGAACCCTACCCCTAACACTTCCCCGAAGCCTGACCCTCACCCGACCCCTAATCCTAACACGAACGCTAACACTAACCCGCACCCTCACACGTACGCTCCCTCTAAAGCGTTGTCGTACCATCCCAAGGACCCTAAACCGTCCCCGTCCCCTAACCCTAACCCTAGCCCGAACCCTAACCCTAACCCTTCCCCGAAGCCTGACCCCCATCCGTCCCCTAATCCTAACCCGTACGCTAACACTAACCTGCGCCCTCACACGTACGCTCCCCCTAAAGCGTTGTCGTACCCTCCCCTGGACCCTAAACCGTCCCCGTCCCCTAACCCTAACCCTAGCCCGAAAACTAACCCTAACCCTTCCCCGAAGCCTGACCCTCACCCGTCCCCTAATCCTAACCCGTACGCTAACACTAACCCGCGCCCTCACACGTACGCTCCCCCTAAAGCGTTGTCGTACCTTCCCCTGGACCCTAAACCATCCCCGTCCCCTAACCCTAACCCTAGTCCGAACCCTAACCCTAACCCTTCCCCGAAGCTTGACCCCCACCCGTCCCCTAATCCTAACCTGTACGCTAACACTAACCCGCGCCCTCAAACGTACGCTCCCCCTGAAGCGTTGTCGTACCCTCCCCTGGACCCTAAACCGTCCCCGTCCCCTAATCCTAACCCTAGCCCGAACCCTATCCCTAACCCTTCCCTGAAGCCTGACCCTCACCCGTCCCCTAATCCTAACCCGTACGCTAACACTAACCTCCGCCCTCACACGTACGCTCCCCATAAAGCGTTGTCGTACCCTCCCCTGGACCCTAAACCGTCCCCGTCCCCTAACCCTTACCCTAGCCCGAACCCTAACCCTAACCCTTCCCCGAAGCCTGACCCTCACCCGTCCCATAATCCTAACCCGTACGCTAACACTAACCCGTGCCCTCACACGTACGCTCCCCCTAAAGCGTTGTCGTACCCTCCCCTGGACCCTAAACCGTCCCCCTCCCCTAACCCTAACCCTAGCCCGAACCCTAACCCTAACCCTTCCCCGAAGCCTGACCCTCACCCGTCCCATAATCCTAACCCGTACGCTAACACTAACCCGCGCCCTCACACGTACGCTCCCCCTAAAGCGTTGTCGTACCCTCCCCTGGACGCTAAACCGTCCCCGTCCCCTAACCCTAACCCTAGCCCGAACCCTAACCCTAACCCTTCCCCGAAGCCTGACCCTCACCCGTCCCCTAATCCTAACCCGTACGCTAACACTAACCTGCGCCCTCACACATACGCTCCCCCTAAAGCGTTGTAGTACCCTCCCCTGGACCCTAAACCGTTCCCGTCCCCTAACCCTAACCCTAGCCTGAACCCTAACCCTAACACTTCCCCGAAGCCTGATCCTCACCTGTCCCCTAATCCTAAACCTTACGCTAACACTAACACGCGCCCTCACACGTACGCTCCCCCTAAATCGTTGTCGTACCCTCCCCTGGACCCTAAACCGTCCTCGTCCCCTAACCCTAACACTAGCCCGAACCCTAACCCTAACCCTGCCCCGAAGCCTGACCCTCACCCGTCCCCTAATGCTAACCCGTACGCTAACACTAACCCGCGCTCTCACACGTACGCTCCCCCTAAAGCGTTGTCGTACCCTCCCCTGGACCCTAAACCATCGCCGTCCCCTAACCCTAACCCTAGCCGAACCCTAACCCTAACCCTTCCCCGAAGCCTGACCCTCACCCGTCCCCTAATCCTAACCCGTACGCTAACACTAACCCGCGCCCTCACATGTACGCTCCCCCTAAAGCGTTGTCGTACCCTCCCCTGGACCCTAAACCGTCCCCGTCCCCTAACCCTAACCCTAGCCCGAACCCTAACCGTAACCCTTCCCCGAAGCCTGACCCTCACCCGTCCCCTAATCCTAACCCGTACGCTAACACTAACCCGCACCCTCACACGTACGCTCCATCTAAAGCGTTGTCGTACCCTCCCCTGGACCCTAAACCGTCCCCGTCCCCTAACCCTAACCCTAGCCCGAACCCTAACCCTAACCCTTCCCCGAAGCCTGACCCTCACCCGTCCCCTAATCCTAACCCCTACGCTAACACTAACCCGCGCCCTCACACGTACGCTCCCCCTAAAGCGTTGTCATACCCTCCCCTGGACCCTAAACCTTCCCCGTCCCCTAACCCTAACCCTAGCCCGAACCCTAACCCTAACCCTTCCCCGAAGCCTGACCCTCACCCGTCCCCTAATCCTAACCCGTACGCTAACACTAACCCGCGCCCTCACACGTACGCTCCCCCTAAAGCGTTGTCGTACCCTCCCCTGGACCCTAAACCGTCCCCGTTCCCTAACCCTAACCCTAGCCCGAACCCTAACCCTAACCCTTCCCCGAAGCCTGACCCTCACCCGTCCCCTAATCCTAACCCGTACGCTAACACTAACCCGCGCCCTCACACGTACGCTCCACCTAAAGCGTTGTCGTACCCTCCCCTGGACCCTAAACCGTCCCCGTCCCCTAACCCTAACCCTAGCCCGAACCCTAACCCTAACCCTTCCCCGAAGCCTGACCCTCACCCGTCCCCTAATCCTAACCCGTACGCTAACACTAACCCGCGCCCTCACACGTACGCTCCCCCTAAAGCGTTGTCGTACCCTCCACTGGACCCTAAACCGTCCCCGTCCCCTAACCCTAACCCTAGCCCGAACCCTAACCCTAACCCTTCCCCGAAGCCAGACCCTCACCCGTCCCCTAATCCTAACCCGTACGCTAACACTAACCCGCGCCCTCACACGTACGCTCCCCCTAAAGCGTTGTCGTACCCTCCCCTGGACCCTAAACCGTCCCCGTCCCCTAACCCTAACCCTAGCCCGAACCCTAACCCTAACCCTTCCCCGAAGCCTGACCCTCACCCGTCCCCTAATCCTAACCCGTACGCTAACACTAACCCGCGCCCTCACACGTACGCTCCCGCTAAAGCGTTGTCGTACACTCCCCTGGACCCTAAACCGTCCCCGTCCCCTAACCCTAACCCTAGCCCGAACCCTAACCCTAACCCTTCCCCGAAGCCTGACCCTCATCCGTCCCCTAATCCTAACCCGTACGCTAACACTAACCCGCGCCCTCACACGTATGCTCCCCCTAAAGCGTTGTCGTACCCTCCCCTGGACCCTAAACCGTCCCCGTCCCCTAACCCTAACCCTAGCCCGAACCCTAACCCTAACCCTTCCCCGAAGCCTGACCCTCACCCGTCCCCTAATCCTAACCCGTACGCTAACACTAACCCGCGCCCTCACACGTACGCTCCCCCTAAAGCGTTGTCGTACCCTCCCCTGGACCCTAAACCGTCCCCGTCCCCTAACCCTAACCCTAGCCCGAACCCTAACCCTAACCCTTCCCCGAAGCCTGACCCTCACCCGTCCCCTAATCCTCACCCGTATGCTAACACTAACCCACGCCCTCACACGTACGCTCCCCCTAAAGCGTTGTCGTACCCTCCCCTGGACCCTAAACCGTCCCCGTCCCCTAACCCTAACCCTAGCCCGAACCCTAACCCTAACCCTTCCCCGAAGCCTGACCCTCACCCGTCCCCTAATCCTAACCCGTAAGCTAACACTAAACCGCGCCCTCACACGTACGCTCCCCCTAAAGCGTTGTCGTACCCTCCCCTGGACCCTAAACCGTCCCAGTCCCCTAACCCTAACCCTAGCCCGAACCCTAACCCTAACCCTTCCCCGAAGCCTGACCCTCACCCGTCCCCTAATCCTCACCCGTACGCTAACACTAACCCGCGCCCTCACACGTACGCTCCCCCTAAAGCGTTGTCGTACCCTCCCCTGGACCCTAAACCGTCCCCGTCCCCTAACCCTAACCCTAGCCCGAACCCTAACCCTAACCCTTCCCCGAAGCCTGACCCTCACCCGTCCCCTAATCCTAACCCGTAAGCTAACACTAACCCGCGCCCTCACGCGTACGCTCCCCCTAAAGCGTTGTCGTACCCTCCACTGGACCCTAAACCGTCCCCGTCCCCTAACCCTAACCCTAGCCCGAACCCTAACCCTAACCCTTCCCCGAAGCCTGACCCTCACCCGTCCCCTAATCCTAACCCGTACGCTAACACTAACCCGCGCCCTCACGCGTACGCTCCCCCTAAAGCGTTGTCGTACCCTCCCCTGGACCCTAAACCGTCCCCGTCCCCTAACCCTAACCCTAGCCCGAACCCTAACCCTAACCCTTCCCCGAAGCCTGACCCTCACCGTCCCCTAATCCTAACCCGTACGCTCACACTAACCCGCGCCCTCACTCGTACGCTCCCCCTCAAGCGTTGTTGTACCCTCCCCTGGACCCTAAACCGTCCCCGTCCCCTAACCCTAACCCTAGCCCTAACCCTAACCCTAACCCTTCCCCGAAGCCTGACACTCACCCGTCCACTAATCCTAACCCGTACGCTCACACTAACCCGCACCCTCACGCGTACGCTCCCCCTAAAGCGTTGTCGTACCCTCCCCTGGACCCTAAACCGTCCCCGTCCCCTAACCCTAACCCTAGCCCGAACCCTAACCCTAACCCTTCCCCGAAGCCTGACCCTCACCCGTCCCCTAATCCTAACCCGTACGCTAACACTAACCCGCGCCCTCACACGTACGCTCCCCCTAAAGCGTTGTCGTACCCTCCCCTGGACCCTAAACCGTCCCCGTCCCCTAACCCTAACCCTAGCCCGAACCCTAACCCTAACCCTTCCCCGAAGCCTGACCCTCACCCGTCCCCTAATCCTAACCCGTAAGCTAACACTAACCCGCGCCCTCACACGTACGCTCCCCCTAAAGCGTTGTCGTACCCTCCCCTGGACCCTAAACCGTCCCCGTCCCCTAACCCTAACCCTAGCCCGAACCCTAACCCTAACCCTTCCCCGAAGCCTGACCCTCACCCGTCCCCTAATCCTCACCCGTACGCTAACACTAACCCGCGCCCTCACGCGTACGCTCCCCCTAAAGCGTTGTCGTACCCTCCCCTTGACCCTAAACCGTCCCCGTCCCCTAACCCTAACCCTAGCCCGAACCCTAACCCTAACACTTCCCCGAAGCCTGACCCTCACCCGTCCCCTAATCCTAACCCGTAAGCTAACACTAACCCGCGCCCTCACACGTACGCTCCCCCTAAAGCGTTGTCGTACCCTACACTGGACCCTAAACCGTCCCCGTCCCCTAACCCTAACCCTAGCCCGAACCCTAACCCTAACCCTTCCCCGAAGCCTGACCCTCACCCGTCCCCTAATCCTAACCCGTACGCTAACACTAACCCGCGCCCTCACGCGTACGCTCCCCCTAAAGCGTTGTCGTACCCTCCCCTGGACCCTAAACCGTCCCCGTCCCCTAACCCTAACCCTAGCCCGAACCCTAACCCTAACCCTTCCCGGAAGCCTGACCCTTACCGTCCCCTAATCCTAACCCGTACGCTCACACTAACCCGCGCCCTCACTCGTACGCTCCCCCTAAAGCGTTGTTGTACCCTCCCCTGGACCCTAAACCGTCCCCGTCCCCTAACCCTAACCCTAGCCCTAGCCCTAACCCTAACCCTTCCCCGAAGCCTGACACTCACCCGTCCCCTAATCCTAACCCGTACGCTCACACTAACCCGCACCCTCACGCGTACGCTCCCCCTAAAGCGTTGTCGTACCCTCCCCTGGACCCTAAACCGTCCCCGTCCCCTAACACTAACCCTAGCCCGAACCCTAACCCTAACCCTTCCCCGAATTCTGACCCTCACCCGTCCCCTAATTCTAACACGTACGCTAACACTAACCCACGCCCTCACACGTACGCTCCCCCTAAAGCGTTGTCGTACCCTCCCCTGGACCCTAAACCGTCCCCGTCCCCTAACCCTAACCCTAGCCCGAACGCTAACCCTAAACCTTCCCCGAAGCCTGACCCTCACCCGTCCCCTAATCCTAACCCGTACACTAACACTAACCCGCGCCCTCACACGTACGCTCCCCCTAAAGCGTTGTCGTACCCTCCCCTGGACCCTAAACCGTCCCCGTCCCCTAAACCTAACCCTAGCCCGAACCCTAACCCTAACCCTTCCCCGAAGCCTGATCCTCACCCGTCCCCTAATCCTAACCCGTACGCTAACACTATCCCGCGCCCTCACACATACGATCCCCCTAAAGCGTTGTCGTACCCTCCCCTGGACCCTAAACCGTCCCCGTCACCTAACCCTAACCCTAGCCCGAACCCTAACCCTAACCCTTCCCCGAAGCCTGACCCTCACCCGTCCCCTAATCCTAACCCGTACGCTACCACTAACCCGCGCCCTCACACATACGCTCCCGCTAAAGCGTTGTCGTACCCTCCCCTGGACCCTAAACCGTCCCCGTCCCCTAACCCTAACCCTAGCCCGAACCCTAACCGTAACCCTTCCCCGAAGCCTGACCCTCACCCGTCCCCTAATCCTAATCCGTACGCTAACACTAACCCGCGCCCTCACACGTACGCTCCCCCTAAAGCGTTGTCGTACCCTCCCCTGGACCCTAAACCGTCCCCGTCCCCTAACCCTAACCCTAGCCCGAACCCTAACCCTAACCCTTCCCCGAAGCCTGACACTCACCCGTCCCCTAATCCTAACCCGTACGCTAACACTAACCCGCGCCCTCACACGTACGCTCCCCCTAAAGCGTTGTCGTACCCTTCCCTGGACCCTAAACCGTCCCCGTCCCCTAACCCTAACCCTAGCCCGAACCCTAACCCTAACCCTTCCCCGAAGCCTGACCCTCACCCGTCCCCTAATCCTAACCCGTACGCTAACACTAACCCGCGCCCTCACAGGTACGCTCCCCCTAAAGCGTTGTCGTACTCTCTCCTGGACCCTAAACCGTCCCCGTCCCCTAACCCTAACCCTAGTCCGAACCCTAACCCTAACCCTTCCCCGAAGCCTGACCCTCACCCGTCCCCTAAACCTATCCCGTACGCTAACACTAACCCGTGCCCTCACACGTATGCTCCCCCTAAAGCATTGTCGTACCCTCCCCTGGACCCTGAACCGTCCCCGTCCCCTAACCCTAACCCTAGCCCGAACCCTAACTCTAACCCTTCCCCGAAGCCTGACCCTCACCCGTCCCCTAATCCTAACCCGTACGCTAACAATAACCGACACCCTCACACTTACGCTCCCCCTAAAGCGTTGTCGTACCCTCCCCTGAACCCTAAACCGTCCCCGTCCCCTAACCTTAACCCTACCCGAACCCTAACCCTAACCCTTCCCCGAAGCCTGACCCTAACCGTCCCATAATCCTAACCCGTACGCTAACACTAACCCACGCCCTCACACATACGCTCCCCGTAAAGCGTTGTCGTACCCTCCCCTGGACCCTAAACCGTCCCCGTCCCCTAACCCTAACCCTAGCCCGAACCCTAACCCTAACCCTTCCCCGAAGCCTGACACTCACCCGTCCCCTAATCCTATCCCGTACGCTAACACTAACCCGCGCCCTCACACGTACGCTCCCCCTAAAGCGTTGTCGTACCCTCCCCTGGACCCTAAACCGTCCCCGTCCCCTACCCCTAACCCTAGCCCAAACCCTAACCCTAACCCTTCCCCGAAGCCTGACCCTCACCCGTCCCCTAATCCTAACCCGTACGCTAACACTAACCCGCGCCCTCACACGTACGCTCCCCCTAAAGCGTTGTCGTACCCTCCCCTGGACCCTAAACCGTCCCCGTCCCCTAACCCTAACCCTAGCCCGAACTCTACCGCTAACCCTTCCCCGAAGCCTGACCCTCACAAGACCCATAATCCTAACCCGAACGCTAACACTAACCCGCGCCCTCACGCGTACGCTCCCCCTAAAGCGTTGTCGTACCCTCCCCTGGACCCTAAACCGTCCCCGTCCCCTAACCCTAACCCTAGCCCGAACCCTAACCCTAACACTTCCCCGAAGCCTGACCCTCACCCGTCCCCTAATCCTAACCCGTACGCTAACATTAACCCACGCCCTCACACGTACGCTCCCCCTAAAGCGTTGTCGTACCCTCCCCTGGACCCTAAACCGTCCCCGTCCCCTAACCCTAACCCTAGCCCGAACCCTACCCCTAACACTTCCCCGAAGCCTGACCCTCACCCGACCCCTAAACCTAACACGAACGTTAACACTAAACCGCACCCTCACACGTACGCTCCCTCTAAAGCGTTGTCGTACCATCCCAAGGACCCTAAACCGTCCCCGTCCCCTAACCCTAACCCTAGCCCGAACCCTAAACCTAACCCTTCCCCGAAGCCTGACCCTCACCCGTCCCCTAATCCTAACCCGTACGCTAACACTAACCCGCGCCCTCACACGTACGCTCCCCCGAAAGCGTTGTCGTATCCTCCCCTGGACCCTAAACCGTCCCCGTCCCCTAACCCTAACCGTAGCCCGAACCCTAACACTAACCCTTCTCGGAAGCCTGACCCTCACCCGTACCCTAATCCTAACCCGTACGCTAACACTAACCAGCGCCCTCACACGTACGCTCCCCCTAAAGCGTTGTCGTACCCTCCCCTAGACCCTAAACCGTCCCCGTCCCCTAACCCTAACCCTAGCCCGAACCCTAACCCTAACCCTTCCCCGAAGCCTGACCCTCATCCGTCCCCTAATCCTAACCCGTACGCTAACACTAACCTGCGCCCTCACACGTACGCTCCCCCTAAAGCGTTGTCGTACCCTCCCCTGGACCCTAAACCGTCCCCGTCCCCTAACCCTAACCCTAGCCCGAACCCTAACCCTAACCCTTCCCCGAAGCTTGACCCTCACCCGTCCCCTAATCCTAACCTGTACGCTAACACTAACCCGCGCCCTCAAACGTACGCTCCCCCTGAAGCGTTGTCGTACCCTCCCCTGGACCCTAAACCGTCCCCGTCCCCTAATCCTAACCCTAGCCCGAACCCTAACCCTAACCCTTCCCTGAAGCCTGACCCTCACCCGTCCCCTAATCCTAACCCGTACGCTAACACTAACCTGCGCCCTCACACGTACGCTCCCCCTAAAGCGTTGTCGTACCCTCCCCTGGACCCTAAACCGTCCCCCTCCCCTAACCCTAACCCTAGCCCGAACGCTAACCCTAAACCTTCCCCGAAGCCTGACCCTCACCCGTCCCCTAATCCTAACCCGTACGCTAACACTAACCCGCGCCCTCACACGTACGCTCCCCCTAAAGCGTTGTCGTACCCTCCCCTGGACCCTAAACCGTCCCCGTCCCCTAACCCTAACCCTAGCCCGAACCCTAACCCTAACCCTTCCCCGAAGCCTGATCCTCACCCGTCCCCTAATCCTAACCCGTACGCTAACACTATCCCGCGCCCTCACACGTACGCTCCCCCTAAAGCGTTGTCGTACCCTCCCCTGGACCCTAAACCGTCCCCGTCACCTAACCCTAACCCTAGCCCGAACCCTAACCCTAACCCTTCCCCGAAGCCTGACCCTCACCCGTCCCCTAATCCTAACCCGTACGCTACCACTAACCCGCGCCCTCACACGTACGCTCCCGCTAAAGCGTTGTCGTACCCTCCCCTGGACCCTAAACCGTCCCCGTCCCCTAACCCTAACCCTAGCCCGAACCTTAACCGTAACCCTTCCCCGAAGCCTGACCCTCACCCGTCCCCTAATCCTAATCCGTACGCTAACACTAACCCGCGCCCTCACACGTACGCTCCCCCTAAAGCGTTGTCGTACCCTCCCCTGGACCCTAAACCGTCCCCGTCCCCTAACCCTAACCCTAGCCCGAACCCTAACCCTAACCCTTCCCCGAAGCCTGACACTCACCCGTCCCCTAATCCTAACCCGTACGCTAACACTAACCCACGCCCTCACACATACGCTCCCCGTAAAGCGTTGTCGTACCCTCCCCTGGACCCTAAACCGTCCCCGTCCCCTAACCCTAACCCTAGCCCGAACCCTAACCCTAACCCTTCCCCGAAGCCTGACACTCACCCGTCCCCTAATCCTATCCCGTACGCTAACACTAACCCGCGCCCTCACACGTACGCTCCCCCTAAAGCGTTGTCGTACCCTCCCCTGGACCCTAAACCGTCCCCGTCCCCTACCCCTAACCCTAGCCCAAACCCTAACCCTAACCCTTCCCCGAAGCCTGACCCTCACCCGTCCCCTAATCCTAACCCGTACGCTAACACTAACCCGCGCCCTCACACGTACGCTCCCCCTAAAGCGTTGTCGTACCCTCCCCTGGACCCTAAACCGTCCCCGTCCCCTAACCCTAACCCTAGCCCGAACTCTACCGCTAACCCTTCCCCGAAGCCTGACCCTCACAAGACCCATAATCCTAACCCGAACGCTAACACTAACCCGCGCCCTCACGCGTACGCTCCCCCTAAAGCGTTGTCGTACCCTCCCCTGGACCCTAAACCGTCCCCGTCCCCTAACCCTAACCCTAGCCCGAACCCTAAACCTAACCCTTCCCCGAAGCCTGACCCTCACCCGTCCCCTAATCCTAACCCGTACGCTAACACTAACCCGCGCCCTCACACGTACGCTCCCCCGAAAGCGTTGTCGTATCCTCCCCTGGACCCTAAACCGTCCCCGTCCCCTAACCCTAACCGTAGCCCGAACCCTAACACTAACCCTTCTCGGAAGCCTGACCCTCACCCGTACCCTAATCCTAACCCGTACGCTAACACTAACCAGCGCCCTCACACGTACGCTCCCCCTAAAGCGTTGTCGTACCCTCCCCTAGACCCTAAACCGTCCCCGTCCCCTAACCCTAACCCTAGCCCGAACCCTAACCCTAACCCTTCCCCGAAGCCTGACCCTCATCCGTCCCCTAATCCTAACTCGTACGCTAACACTAACCTGCACCCTCACACGTACGCTCCCCCTAAAGCGTTGTCGTACCCTCCCCTGGACCCTAAACCGTCCCCGTCCCCTAACCCTAACCCTAGCCCGAACCCTAACCCTAACCCTTCCCCGAAGCTTGACCCTCACCCGTCCCCTAATCCTAACCTGTACGCTAACACTAACCCGCGCCCTCAAACGTACGCTCCCCCTGAAGCGTTGTCGTACCCTCCCCTGGACCCTAAACCGTCCCCGTCCCCTAATCCTAACCCTAGCCCGAACCCTAACCCTAACCCTTCCCTGAAGCCTGACCCTCACCCGTCCCCTAATCCTAACCCGTACGCTAACACTAACCTGCGCCCTCACACGTACGCTCCCCCTAAAGCGTTGTCGTACCCTCCCCTGGACCCTAAACCGTCCCCCTCCCCTAACCCTAACCCTAGCCCGAACCCTAACCCTAACCCTTCCCCGAAGCCTGACCCTCACCCGTCCCATAATCCTAACCCGTACGCTAACACTAACCCGCGCCCTCACACGTACGCTCCCCCTAATGCGTTGTCGTACCCTCCCCTGGACGCTAAACCGTCCCCGTCCCCTAACCCTAACCCTAGCCCGAACCCTAACCCTAACCCTTCCCCGAAGGCTGACCCTCACCCGTCCCCTAATCCTAACCCGTACGCTAACACTAACCTGCGCCCTCACACATACGCTCCCCCTAAAGCGTTGTAGTACCCTCCCCTGGACCCTAAACGGTTCCCGTCCCCTAACCCTAACCCTAGCCCGAACCCTAACCCTAACCCTTCCCCGAAGCCTGATCCTCACCTGTCCCCTAATCCTAAACCTTACGCTAACACTAACACGCGCCCTCACACGTACGCTCCCCCTAAATCGTTGTCGTACCCTCCCCTGGACCCTAAACCGTCCTCGTCCCCTAACCCTAACCCTAGCCCGAACCCTAACCCTAACCCTGCCCCGAAGCCTGACCCTCACCCGTCCCCTAATGCTAACCCGTACGCTAACACTAACCCGCGCTCTCACACGTACGCTCCCCCTAAAGCGTTGTCGTACCCTCCCCTGGACCCTAAACCATCGCCGTCCCCTAACCCTAACCCTAGCCGAACCCTAACCCTAACCCTTCCCCGAAGCCTGACCCTCACCCGTCCCCTAATCCTAACCCGTACGCTAACACTAACCTGCGCCCTCACATGTACGCTACCCCTAAAGCGTTGTCGTACCCTCCCCTGGACCCTAAACCGTCCCCGTCCCCTAACCCTAACCCTAGCCCGAACCCTAACCCTAACCCTTCCCCGAAGTCTGACCCTCACCCGTCCCCTAATCCTAACCCGTACGCTAACAATAACCCGCGCCCTCACACGTACGCTCCCCCTAAAGCGTTGTCGTACCCTCCCCTGGACCCTAAACCGTCCCCGTCCCTAACCCTAACCCTAACCCTAGCCCGAACCCTAACCCTAACCCTTCCCCGAAGCTTGACCCTCACCCGTCCCCTAATCCTAACCTGTACGCTAACACTAACCCGCGCCCTCACACGTACGCTCCCACTGAAGCGTTGTCGTACACTCCCCTGGACCCTAAACCGTCCCCGTCCCCTAACCCTAACCCTAGCCCGAACCCTAACCCTAACCCTTCCCCGAAGCCTGACCCTCACCCCTCCCCTAATTCTAACCCGTACGCTAACATTAACCCACGCCCTCACATGTACGCTCACCCTAAAGCGTTGTCGTACCCTCCCCTGGACCCTAAACCGTCCCCGTCCCCTAACCCTAACCCTAGCCCGAACCCTAACCCTAACCCTTCCCCGAAGCTTGACCCACACCCGTCCCCTAATCCTAAACTGTACGCTAACACTAACCCGCGCCCTCACACGTACGCTCCCCCTGAAGCGTTGTCGTACCCTCCCCTGGACCCTAAACCTTTCCCATCCCCTAACCCTAACCCTAGCCCGAACCCTAACCCTAACCCTTCTCCGAAGCATGACCCTCACCCGTCCCCTAATCCTAACCCGTACGCTAACACTAACCCGCGCCCTCACACGTACGCTCCCCTTAAAGCGTTGTCGTACCCTCCCCTGGACCCTAAACCGTCCCCGTCCCCTAACCCTAACCCTAGCCCGAACCCTAACCCTAACCCTTCCCCGAAGCCTGACCCTCACCCGTCCCCTAATCCTAACCCGTACGCTAACACTAACCCGCGCCCTCACACGTACGCTCTCCCTAAAGCGTTGTAGTACCCTCCCCTGGACCCTAAACCGTCCCCGTCCCCTAACCCTAACCCTAGCCCGAACCCTAACCCTAACCCTTCCCCGAAGCCTGACCCTCACCCGTCCCCTAATCCTAAACCGTACGCTAACAGTAACCCGCGCCCTCACACGTACGCTCCCCCTAAATCATTGTCGTACCCTCCCCTGGACCCTAAACCGTCCCCGTCCCCTAACCCTAACCCTAGCCCGAACCCTAACCCTAACCCTGCCCCGAAGCCTGACCCTCAGCCGTCCCCTAATCCTAACCCGTACGCTAACACTAACCCGCGCTCTCACACGTACGCTCCCCCTAAAGCGTTGTCGTACCCTCCCCTGGACCCTAAACCGTCGCCGTCCCCTAACCCTAACCCAAGCCCGAACCCTATCCCTAACCCTTCCCCGAAGCCTGACCCTCACCCGTCCCCTAATCCTAACCCGTACGCTAACACTAACCCGCGCCCTCACATGTACGCTCCCCCTAAAGCGTTGTCATACCCTCCCCTGGACCCTAAACCGTCCCCGTCCCCTAACCCTAACCCTAGCCCGTACCCTAACCCTAACATTTCCCCGAAGCCTGACCCTCACCCATCCCCTAATCCTAACCCGTACGCTAACACTAACCCGCGCCCTCACACGTACGCTCCCCCTAAAGCGTTGTCGTACCCTCCCCTGGACCCTAAACCGTCCCTGTCCTCTAACCCTAACCCTAGCCCGAACCCTAACCCTAACCCTTCCCCGAAGCCTGACCCTCACCCGTCCCCTAATCCTAACCCGTACGCTAACACTAACCCGCGCCCACACACGTACGCTCCCCCTAAAGCGTTGTCGTACCCTCCCCTGGACCCTAAACCGTCCCCGTCCCCTAACACTAACCCTAGCCCGAACCCTAACCCTAACACCTCCCCGAAGCCTGACCCTCACCCGTCCCCTAATCCTAACCCGTACGCTAACACTAACCCGCGCCCTCACACGTACGCTCCCCCTAAAGCGTTGTCGTACCCTCCCATGGACCCTAAACCGCCCCCGTCCCCTAACCCTAACCCTAGCCCGAACCCTAACCCTAACCCTTCCCCAAAGCCTGACCCTCACCCGTGCCCTAATCCTAACCCGTACGCTAACACTAACCCGCACCCTCACACGTACGGTCCCCCTAAAGCGTTGTCGTACACTCCCCTGGACCCTAAACCATCCCCGTCCCCTAACCCTAACGCTAGCCCGAACCCTAACCCTAACACTTCCCCGAAGCCTGACCCTCACCCGTCCCCTAATCCTAACCCGTACGCTAACACTAACCCGCGCCCTCACACGTACACTCCCCCTAAAGTGTTGTCGTACCCTCCCCTGGACCCTAAACCGTCCCCGTCCCCTAACCCTAACCCTAGCCCGAACCCTAACCCTAACCCTTCCCCGAAGCCTGACCCTCACCCGTCCCATAATCCTAACCCGTACGCTAACACTAACCCGCGCCCTCACACGTACGCTCCCCCTAAAGCGTTGTCGTACCCTCACGTGGACCCTAAACCGTCCTCGTGCCCTAACCCTAACCCTAGCCCGAACCCTAACCCTAACCCTTCCCCGAAGCCTGACCCTCACCCGTCCCCTTATCCTAACCCGTACGCTAACACTAACCTGCGCCCTCACGCGTACGCTCCCCCTACAGCGTTGTCGTACCCTCCCCTGGACCCTAAACCGTCCCTGTCCCCTAACTCTAACCCTAGCCCGAACCCTAACCCTAACCCTTCCCCAAAGCCTGACCCTCACCCGTCCCATAATCCTAACCCGTATGCTAACACTAACCCGTGCCCTCACACGTTCGCTCCCCCTAAAGCGTTGTCGTACCCTCCCCTGGACCCGAAACCGTCCCCGTCCCCTAACCCTAACCCTAGCCCGAACCCTAACCCTAAACCTTCCCCGAAGCCTGACCCTCACCCATCCCCTAATCCTAAGTTGTACGCTAACACTAACCCGCGCCCTCAGGTGTACGCTCCCCCTAAAGCGTTGTCGTACCCTCCCCTGGACCCTAAACCGTCCCCGTCCCCTAACCCTAACCCTAGCCCGAACCCTAAACCTAACCCTTCCCCGAAGCCTGACCCTCACCCGTCCCCTAATCCTAACACGTACGCTAACACTAACCTGCGCCCTCACGCGTACGCTCCCCCTAAAGCGTTGTCGTACCCTCCCCTGGACCCTAAACCGTACCCGTCCCCTAACCCTAAACCTAGCCGGAACCCTAACCCTAACCTTTCCACGAAGCCTGACCCTCACTCGACACCTAATCCTAACCCGTACGCTAACACTAAGCCGCGCCCTCAGGTGTACGCTCCCCCTAAAGCGTTGTCGTACCCTCCCATGGACCCTAAACCATCCCCGTCCCCTAACCCTAACCCTAGCCCGAACCCTAACCCTAACGCTTCCCCGAAGCCTGACCCTCACCCGTCCACTAATCCTAACCCGTACGCTAACACTAACCCGCGCCCTCACACGTACACTCCCCCTAAAGCGTTGTCGTACCCTCCCCTGGACCCTAAACCGTCCCCGTCCCCTAACCCTAACCCTAGCCCGAACCCTAACCCTAACCCTTCCCCGAAGCTTGAGCCTCACCCGTCCCCTAATCCTAACCCGTACGCTAACACTAACCCGCACCCTCACACGTACGCTCCCCCTAAAGCGTTGTCATACCCTCCCCTGGACCCTAAACCGTCCCCATCCCCTAACCCTAAACCTAGCCCGAACCCTAACCCTAACCCTTCCCCGAAGCCTGACCATCACCCGTCCCCTAATCCTAACCCGTACGCTAACACGAACCCGCACCCTCACATGTACGCTCGCCTTAAAGCGTTGTCGTACCTTCCCCTGGACCCTAAACCGTCCCCGTCCCCTAACCCTAACCCTAGCCCGAACCCTAACCCTAACCCTTCTCCGAAGCCTGACCCTCACCCGTCCCCTAATCCTCACCTGTACGCTAACCCTAACCAGCGCCCTCACACGTACGCTCCCCCTAAAGCGTTGTCGTACCCTCCCCTGGACCCTAAACCGTCCCCGTCCCCTAACCCTTACCCTAGCCCGAACCCTAACACTAAGCATTCCCCGAAGCCTGACCCTCACCAGTCCCCTAATCCTAACCCGTACGCTAACACTAACCCACGCCCTCACACATACGCTCCCTCTAAAGCTTTGTCGTACCCTCCCCTGGACCCTAAGCCGTCCCCGTCCCCTAACCCTAACCCTAGCCCGAACCCTAACCCTAACCCTTCCCCGAAGCCTGATCCTCACCCGTCCCCTAATCCTAACCCGTACGCTAACACTAAACCGCGCTCGCACACGTACGCTCCCCCTAAAGCGTTGTCGTACCCTCCCCTGGACCCTAAACCATCGCCGTCCCCTAACCCTAACCCTAGCCGAACCCTAACCCTAACCCTTCCCCGAAGCCTGACCCTCACCTGTCCCCTAATCCTAACCCATACGCTAACACTAACCCGCGCCCTCACACGTACGCTCCCCCTAAAGCGTTGTCGTACCCTCCCCTGGACCCTAAACCGTCCCCGTCCCCTAACCCTAACCCTAGCCCGAACCCTAACCCTAACTCTTCCCCGAAGCCTGATCCTCACCCGTCCCCTAATCCTAACCCGTACGCTAACACTAACCCGCACCCTCACACGTACGCTCCCTCTAAAGCGTTGTCGTACCCTCCCCTGGACCCTAAACCGTCCCCGTCCCCTAACCCTAACCCTAGCCGGAACCCTAACCCTAACCCTTCCCCGAAGCCTGACCCTCACCCGTCCCCTAATCCTAAGCCGTACGCTAACACTAACCCGCGCCCTCACGCGTACGCTCCCCCTAAAGCGTTGTCGTACCCTCCCCTGGACCCTAAACCGTCCCCGTCCCCTAACCCTAACCCTAGCCCGAACCCTACCCCTAACCCTTCCCCGAAGCCTGACCCTCACCCGACCCATAATCCTAACCCGAACGCTAACACTAACCCGTGCCCTCAAGCGTACGCTCCCCCTAAAGCGTTGTCGTACCCTCCCATGGACCCTAAACCGTCCCCGTCCCCTAACACTAACCCTAGCCCGAACCCTAACCTTAACCCTTCCCCGAAGCCTGACCCTCACCCGTCCCCTAATCCTAACCCGTACGCTAACACTAACCCGCGCCCTCACACGTACGCTCCCCCAAAAGCGTTGTCGTATCCTCCCCTGGACCCTAAACCGTCCCCGTCCCCTAACCCTAACCGTAGCCCGAACCCTAACACTAACCCTTCCCCGAAGCCTGTCCCTCACCCGTCCCCTAATCCTAACCCGTACGCTAACACTAACCCGCGCCCTCACAGGTACGCTCCCCCTAAAGCGTTGTCGTACCCTCCCCTGGACCCTAAACCGTCCCCGTCCCCTAACCCTAACCCTAGCCCGAACCCTAACCCTAACTCTTCCCCGAAGCCTGACCCTCACCCGTCCCCTAATCCTAACCCGTACGCTAACACTAACCTGCGCCCTCACACGTACGCTACCCCTAAAGCGTTGTCGTACCCTCCCCTGGACCCTAAACCGTCCCCGTCCCCTAACCCTAACCCTAGCCCGAACCCTAACCCTAACCCTTCCCCGAAGTCTGACCCTCACCCGTCCCCTAATCCTAACCCGTACGCTAACACTAACCCGCGCCCTCACACGTACGCTCCCCCTAAAGCATTGTCGTACCCTCCCCTGGACCCTAAACCGTCCCCGTCCCTAACCCTAACCCTAACCCTAGCCCGAACCCTAACCCGAACCCTTCCCCGAAGCTTGACCCTCACCCGTCCCCTAATCCTAACCCGTATGCTAACACTAAACCGCGCCCTCACACGTTTGCTCCCCCTAAAGCGTTGTCGTACACTCCCCTGGACCCTAAACCGTCCCCGTCCCCTAACCCTAACCCTAGGCCGAACCCTAACCCTAACCCTTCGCCGAAGCCTGACCCTCACCCGTCCCGTAATCCTAACCCGTACGCTAACACTAACGCGCGCCCTCACACGTACGCTCCCCCTAAAGCGTTGTCGAACCCTCACCTGGACCCTAAACCGTCCTCGTGCCCTAACCCTAACCCTAGCCCGAACCCTAACCCTAACCCTTCCCCGAAGCCTGACCCTCACCCGTCCCCTAATCCTAACCCGTACTCTAACACTAACCTGCGCCCTCACGCGTACGCTCCCCCTAAAGCGTTCTCGTACCCTCCCCTGGACCCTAAACCGTCCCCGTCCCCTAACTCTAACCCTAGCCCGAACCCTAACCCTAACCCTTCCCCAAAGCCTGACCCTCACCTGTCCCCTAATCCTAACCCGTATGCTAACACTAAACCGCGCCCTCACACGTTTGCTCCCCCTAAAGCGTTGTCGTACCCTCCCCTGGACCCGAAACCGTCCCCGTCCCCTAACCCTAACCCTAGCTCGAACCCTAACCCTAACCCTTCCCCGAAGCCTAACACTCACCCGTCCCCTAATCCTAACCCGTACGCTAACACTAACCCACGCCCTCACACGTACGCTCCCCCTAAAGCGTTGTCGTACCCTCCCCTGGACCCTAAACCGTCCCCGTACCCTAACCCTAACCCTAGCCCGAACCCTAACCCTAACCCTTCGCCGAAGCATGACCCTAACCCGTCCCCTAATCCTAACCCGTACGCTAACACTAACGCGCGCCCTCACACGTACGCTCCCCCTAAAGCGTTGTCGTACCCTCACCTGGACCCTAAACCGTCCTCGTGCCCTAACCCTAACCCTAGCCCGAACCCTAACCCTAACCCTTCCCCGAAGCCTGACCCTCACCCGTCCCCTAATCCTAACCCGTACGCTAACACTAACCTGCGCACTCACGCGTACGCTCCCCCTAAAGCGTTGTCGTACCCTCCCCTGGACCCTAAACCGTCCCCGTCCCCTAACTCTAACCCTAGCCCGAACCCTAACCCTAACCCTTCCCCAAAGCCTGACCCTCACCCGTCCCCTAATCCTAACCCGTATGCTAACACTAAACCGCGCCCTCACACGTTTGCTCCCCCTAAAGCGTTGTCGTACCCTCCCCTGGACACGAAACCGTCCCCATCCCCTAACCCTAACCCTAGCCCGAACCCTAACCCTAACCCTTCGCCGAAGCATGACCCTAACCCGTCCCCTAATCGTAACCCGTACGCTAACACTAACGCGCGCCCTCACACGTACGCTCCCCCTAAAGCGTTGTCGTACCCTCCCCTGGACCCTAAACCGTCCCAGTCCCCTAACCCTAACCCTAGCCCGAACCCTAACCCTAACCCTTCCCCGAAGCCTGACCCTCACCCGTCCCCTAATCCTCACCCGTACGCTAACACTAACCCGCGCCCTCACGCGTACGCTCCCCCTAAAGCGTTGTCGTACCCTCCCCTGGACCCTAAACCGTCCCCGTCCCCTAACCCTAACCCTAGCCCGAACCCTAACCCTAACCCTTCCCCGAAGCCTGACCCTCACCCGTCCCCTAATCCTAACCCGTAAGCTAACACTAACCCGCGCCCTCACGCGTACGCTCCCCCTAAAGCGTTGTCGTACCCTCCACTGGACCCTAAACCGTCCCCGTCCCCTAACCCTAACCCTAGCCCGAACCCTAACCCTAACCCTTCCCCGAAGCCTGACCCTCACCCGTCCCCTAATCCTAACCCGTACGCTAACACTAACCCGCGCCCTCACGCGTACGCTCCCCCTAAAGCGTTGTCGTACCCTCCCCTGGACCCTAAACCGTCCCCGTCCCCTAACCCTAACCCTAGCCCGAACCCTAACCCTAACCCTTCCCCGAAGCCTGACCCTCACCGTCCCCTAATCCTAACCCATACGCTCACACTAACCCGCGCCCTCACTCGTACGCTCCCCCTCAAGCGTTGTTGTACCCTCCCCTGGACCCTAAACCGTCCCCGTCCCCTAACCCTAACCCTAGCCCTAACCCTAACCCTAACCCTTCTCCGAAGCCTGACACTCACCCGTCCACTAATCCTAACCCGTACGCTCACACTAACCCGCACCCTCACGCGTACGCTCCCCCTAAAGCGTTGTCGTACCCTCCCCTGGACCCTAAACCGTCCCCGTCCCCTAACCCTAACCCTAGCCCGAACCCTAACCCTAACCCTTCCCCGAAGCCTGACCCTCACCCGTCCCCTAATCCTAACCTGTACGCTAACACTAACCCGCGCCCTCACACGTACGCTCCCCCTAAAGCGTTGTCGTACCCTCCCCTGGACCCTAAACCGTCCCCGTCCCCTAACCCTAACCCTAGCCCGAACCCTAACCCTAACCCTTTCCCGAAGCCTGACCCTCACCCGTCCCCTAATCCTAACCCGTAAGCTAACACTAACCCGCGCCCTCACACGTACGCTCCCCCTAAAGCGTTGTCGTACCCTCCCCTGGACCCTAAACCGTCCCCGTCCCCTAACCCTAACCCTAGCCCGAACCCTAACCCTAACCCTTCCCCGAAGCCTGACCCTCACCCGTCCCCTAATCCTCACCCGTACGCTAACACTAACCCGCGCCCTCACGCGTACGCTCCCCCTAAAGCGTTGTCGTACCCTCCCCTTGACCCTAAACCGTCCCCGTCCCCTAACCCTAACCCTAGCCCGAACCCTAACCCTAACACTTCCCCGAAGCCTGACCCTCACCCGTCCCCTAATCCTAACCCGTAAGCTAACACTAACCCGCGCCCTCACACGTACGCTCCCCCTAAAGCGTTGTCGTACCCTACACTGGACCCTAAACCGTCCCCGTCCCCTAACCCTAACCCTAGCCCGAACCCTAACCCTAACCCTTCCACGAAGCCTGACCCTCACCCGTCCCCTAATCCTAACCCGTACGCTAACACTAACCCGCGCCCTCACGCGTACGCTCCCCCTAAAGCGTTGTCGTACCCTCCCCTGGACCCTAAACCGTCCCCGTCCCCTAACCCTAACCCTAGCCCGAACCCTAACCCTAACCCTTCCCCGAAGCCTGACCCTTACCGTCCCCTAATCCTAACCCGTACGCTCACACTAACCCGCGCCCTCACTCGTACGCTCCCCCTAAAGCGTTGTTGTACCCTCCCCTGGACCCTAAACCGTCCCCGTCCCCTAACCCTAACCCTAGCCCTAGCCCTAACCCTAACCCTTCCCCGAAGCCTGACACTCACCCGTCCCCTAATCCTAACCCGTACGCTCACACTAACCCGCACCCTCACGCGTACGCTCCCCCTAAAGCGTTGTCGTACCCTCCCCTGGACCCTAAACCGTCCCCGTCCCCTAACACTAACCCTAGCCCGAACCCTAACCCTAACCCTTCCCCGAATTCTGACCCTCACCCGTCCCCTAATTCTAACACGTACGCTAACACTAACCCACGCCCTCACACGTACGCTCCCCCTAAAGCGTTGTCGTACCCTCCCCTGGACCCTAAACCGTCCCCGTCCCCTAACCCTAACCCTAGCCCGAACGCTAACCCTAAACCTTCCCCGAAGCCTGACCCTCACCCGTCCCCTAATCCTAACCCGTACGCTAACACTAACCCGCGCCCTCACACGTACGCTCCCCCTAAAGCGTTGTCGTACCCTCCCCTGGACCCTAAACCGTCCCCGTCCCCTAACCCTAACCCTAGCCCGAACCCTAACCCTAACCCTTCCCCGAAGCCTGATCCTCACCCGTCCCCTAATCCTAACCCGTACGCTAACACTATCCCGCGCCCTCACACGTACGCTCCCCCTAAAGCGTTGTCGTACCCTCCCCTGGACCCTAAACCGTCCCCGTCACCTAACCCTAACCCTAGCCCGAACCCTAACCCTAACCCTTCCCCGAAGCCTGACCCTCACCCGTCCCCTAATCCTAACCCGTACGCTACCACTAACCCGCGCCCTCACACGTACGCTCCCGCTAAAGCGTTGTCGTACCCTCCCCTGGACCCTAAACCGTCCCCGTCCCCTAACCCTAACCCTAGCCCGAACCCTAACCGTAACCCTTCCCCGAAGCCTGACCCTCACCCGTCCCCTAATCCTAATCCGTACGCTAACACTAACCCGCGCCCTCACACGTACGCTCCCCCTAAAGCGTTGTCGTACCCTCCCCTGGACCCTAAACCGTCCCCGTCCCCTAACCCTAACCCTAGCCCGAACCCTAACCCTAACCCTTCCCCGAAGCCTGACACTCACCCGTCCCCTAATCCTAACCCGTACGCTAACACTAACCCGCGCCCTCACACGTACGCTCCCCCTAAAGCGTTGTCGTACCCTTCCCTGGACCCTAAACCGTCCCCGTCCCCTAACCCTAACCCTAGCCCGAACCCTAACCCTAACCCTTCCCCGAAGCCTGACCCTCACCCGTCCCCTAATCCTAACCCGTACGCTAACACTAACCCGCGCCCTCACAGGTACGCTCCCCCTAAAGCGTTGTCGTACTCTCTCCTGGACCCTAAACCGTCCCCGTCCCCTAACCCTAACCCTAGCCCGAACCCTAACCCTAACCCTTCCCCGAAGCCTGACCCTCACCCGTCCCCTAAACCTATCCCGTACGCTAACACTAACCCGTGCCCTCACACGTATGCTCCCCCTAAAGCATTGTCGTACCCTCCCCTGGACCCTGAACCGTCCCCGTCCCCTAACCCTAACCCTAGCCCGAACCCTAACTCTAACCCTTCCCCGAAGCCTGACCCTCACCCGTCCCCTAATCCTAACCCGTACGCTAACAATAACCCACACCCTCACACTTACGCTCCCCCTAAAGCGTTGTCGTACCCTCCCCTGAACCCTAAACCGTCCCCGTCCCCTAACCTTAACCCTACCCGAACCCTAACCCTAACCCTTCCCCGAAGCCTGACCCTCACCCGTCCCATAATCCTAACCCGTACGCTAACACTAACCCACGCCCTCACACATACGCTCCCCGTAAAGCGTTGTCGTACCCTCCCCTGGACCCTAAACCGTCCCCGTCCCCTAACCCTAACCCTAGCCCGAACCCTAACCCTAACCCTTCCCCGAAGCCTGACACTCACCCGTCCCCTAATCCTATCCCGTACGCTAACACTAACCCGCGCCCTCACACGTACGCTCCCCCTAAAGCGTTGTCGTACCCTCCCCTGGACCCTAAACCGTCCCCGTCCCCTACCCCTAACCCTAGCCCAAACCCTAACCCTAACCCTTCCCCGAAGCCTGACCCTCACCCGTCCCCTAATCCTAACCCGTACGCTAACACTAACCCGCGCCCTCACACGTACGCTCCCCCTAAAGCGTTGTCGTACCCTCCCCTGGACCCTAAACCGTCCCCGTCCCCTAACCCTAACCCTAGCCCGAACTCTACCGCTAACCCTTCCCCGAAGCCTGACCCTCACAAGACCCATAATCCTAACCCGAACGCTAACACTAACCCGCGCCCTCACGCGTACGCTCCCCCTAAAGCGTTGTCGTACCCTCCCCTGGACCCTAAACCGTCCCCGTCCCCTAACCCTAACCCTAGCCCGAACCCTAACCCTAACACTTCCCCGAAGCCTGACCCTCACCCGTCCCCTAATCCTAACCCGTACGCTAACATTAACCCACGCCCTCACACGTACGCTCCCCCTAAAGCGTTGTCGTACCCTCCCCTGGACCCTAAACCGTCCCCGTCCCCTAACCCTAACCCTAGCCCGAACCCTACCCCTAACACTTCCCCGAAGCCTGACCCTCACCCGACCCCTAAACCTAACACGAACGCTAACACTAAACCGCACCCTCACACGTACGCTCCCTCTAAAGCGTTGTCGTACCATCCCAAGGACCCTAAACCGTCCCCGTCCCCTAACCCTAACCCTAGCCCGAACCCTAAACCTAACCCTTCCCCGAAGCCTGACCCTCACCCGTCCCCTAATCCTAACCCGTACGCTAACACTAACCCGCGCCCTCACACGTACGCTCCCCCGAAAGCGTTGTCGTATCCTCCCCTGGACCCTAAACCGTCCCCGTCCCCTAACCCTAACCGTAGCCCGAACCCTAACTCTAACCCTTCTCGGAAGCCTGACCCTCACCCGTACCCTAATCCTAACCCGTACGCTAACACTAACCAGCGCCCTCACACGTACGCTCCCCCTAAAGCGTTGTCGTACCCTCCCCTAGACCCTAAACCGTCCCCGTCCCCTAACCCTAACCCTAGCCCGAACCCTAACCCTAACCCTTCCCCGAAGCCTGACCCTCATCCGTCCCCTAATCCTAACCCGTACGCTAACACTAACCTGCGCCCTCACACGTACGCTCCCCCTAAAGCGTTGTCGTACCCTCCCCTGGACCCTAAACCGTCCCCGTCCCCTAACCCTAACCCTAGCCCGAACCCTAACCCTAACCCTTCCCCGAAGCTTGACCCTCACCCGTCCCCTAATCCTAACCTGTACGCTAACACTAACCCGCGCCCTCAAACGTACGCTCCCCCTGAAGCGTTGTCGTACCCTCCCCTGGACCCTAAACCGTCCCCGTCCCCTAATCCTAACCCTAGCCCGAACCCTAACCCTAACCCTTCCCTGAAGCCTGACCCTCACCCGTCCCCTAATCCTAACCCGTACGCTAACACTAACCTGCGCCCTCACACGTACGCTCCCCCTAAAGCGTTGTCGTACCCTCCCCTGGACCCTAAACCGTCCCCCTCCCCTAACCCTAACCCTAGCCCGAACCCTAACCCTAACCCTTCCCCGAAGCCTGACCCTCACCCGTCCCATAATCCTAACCCGTACGCTAACACTAACCCGCGCCCTCACACGTACGCTCCCCCTAATGCGTTGTCGTACCCTCCCCTGGACGCTAAACCGTCCCCGTCCCCTAACCCTAACCCTAGCCCGAACCCTAACCCTAACCCTTCCCCGAAGGCTGACCCTCACCCGTCCCCTAATCCTAACCCGTACGCTAACAATAACCCGCGCCCTCACACGTACGCTCCCCCTAAAGCGTTGTCGTACCCTCCCCTGGACCCTAAACCGTCCCCGTCCCTAACCCTAACCCTAACCCTAGCCCGAACCCTAACCCTAACCCTTCCCCGAAGCTTGACCCTCACCCGTCCCCTAATCCTAACCTGTACGCTAACACTAACCCGCGCCCTCACACGTACGCTCCCACTGAAGCGTTGTCGTACACTCCCCTGGACCCTAAACCGTCCCCGTCCCCTAACCCTAACCCTAGCCCGAACCCTAACCCTAACACTTCCCCGAAGCCTGACCCTCACCCGTCCCCTACTCCTAACCCGGACGCTAACACTAACCTACGTCCTCACACGTACGCTCCCCCTAAAGCGTTGTCGTACCCTCCCCTGGACCCTAAACCGTCCTCGTGCCCTAACCCTAACCCTAGCCCGAACCCTAACCCTAACCCTTCCCCGAAGCCTGACCCTCACCCCTCCCCTAATTCTAACCCGTACGCTAACATTAACCCACGCCCTCACATGTACGCTCACCCTAAAGCGTTGTCGTACCCTCCCCTGGACCCTAAACCGTCCCCGTCCCCTAACCCTAACCCTAGCCCGAACCCTAACCCTAACCCTTCCCCGAAGCTTGACCCACACCCGTCCCCTAATCCTAAACTGTACGCTAACACTAACCCGCGCCCTCACACGTACGCTCCCCCTGAAGCGTTGTCGTACCCTCCCCTGGACCCCAAACCGTTCCCATCCCCTAACCCTAACCCTAGCCCGAACCCTAACCCTAACCCTTCTCCGAAGCATGACCCTCACCCGTCCCCTAATCCTAACCCGTACGCTAACACTAACCCGCGCCCTCACACGTACGCTCCCCTTAAAGCGTTGTCGTACCCTCCCCTGGACCCTAAACCGTCCCCGTCCCCTAACCCTAACCCTAGCCCGAACCCTAACCCTAACCCTTCCCCGAAGCCTGACCCTCACCCGTCCCCTAATCCTAAGCCGTACGCTAACACTAACCCGCGCCCTCACACGTACGCTCTCCCTAAAGCGTTGTAGTACCCTCCCCTGGACCCTAAACCGTCCCCGTCCCCTAACCCTAACCCTAGCCCGAACCCTAACCCTAACCCTTCCCCGAAGCCTGACCCTCACCCGTCCCCTAATCCTAAACCGTACGCTAACAGTAACCCGCGCCCTCACACGTACGCTCCCCCTAAATCATTGTCGTACCCTCCCCTGGACCCTAAACCGTCCCCGTCCCCTAACCCTAACCCTAGCCCGAACCCTAACCCTAACCCTGCCCCGAAGCCTGACCCTCAGCCGTCCCCTAATCCTAACCCGTACGCTAACACTAACCCGCGCTCTCACACGTACGCTCCCTCTAAAGCGTTGTCGTACCCTCCCCTGGACCCTAAACCGTCGCCGTCCCCTAACCCTAACCCAAGCCCGAACCCTATCCCTAACCCTTCCCCGAAGCCTGACCCTCACCCGTCCCCTAATCCTAACCCGTACGCTAACACTAACCCGCGCCCTCACATGTACGCTCCCCCTAAAGCGTTGTCATACCCTCCCCTGGACCCTAAACCGTCCCCGTCCCCTAACCCTAACCCTAGCCCGTACCCTAACCCTAACATTTCCCCGAAGCCTGACCCTCACCCGTCCCCTAATCCTAACCCGTACGCTAACACTAACCCGCGCCCTCACACGTACGCTCCCCCTAAAGCGTTGTCGTACCCTCCCCTGGACCCTAAACCTTCCCTGTCCTCTAACCCTAACCCTAGCCCGAACCCTAACCCTAACCCTTCCCCGAAGCCTGACCCTCACCCGTCCCCTAATCCTAACCCGTACGCTAACACTAACCCGCGCCCACACACGTACGCTCCCCCTAAAGCGTTGTCGTACCCTCCCCTGGACCCTAAACCGTCCCCGTCCCCTAACACTAACCCTAGCCCGAACCCTAACCCTAACACCTCCCCGAAGCCTGACCCTCACCCGTCCCCTAATCCTAACCCGTACGCTAACACTAACCCGCGCCTTCACACGTACGCTCCCCCTAAAGCGTTGTCGTACCCTCCCATGAACCCTAAACCGCCCCCGTCCCCTAACCCTAACCCTAGCCCGAACCCTAACCCTAACCCTTCCCCAAAGCCTGACCCTCACCCGTGCCCTAATCCTAACCCGTACGCTAACACTAACCCGCACCCTCACACGTACGGTCCCCCTAAAGCGTTGTCGTACACTCCCCTGGACCCTAAACCATCCCCGTCCCCTAACCCTAACGCTAGCCCGAACCCTAACCCTAACACTTCCCCGAAGCCTGACCCTCACCCGTCCCCTAATCCTAACCCGTACGCTAACACTAACCCGCGCCCTCACACGTACACTCCCCCTAAAGTGTTGTCGTACCCTCCCCTGGACCCTAAACCGTCCCTGTCCCCTAACCCTAACCCTAGCCCGAACCCTAACCCTAACCCTTCCCCGAAGCCTGACCCTCACCCGTCCCATAATCCTAACCCGTACGCTAACACTAACCCGCGCCCTCACACGTACGCTCCCCCTAAAGCGTTGTCGTACCCTCACGTGGACCCTAAACCGTCCTCGTGCCCTAACCCTAACCCTAGCCCGAACCCTAACCCTAACCCTTCCCCGAAGCCTGACCCTCACCCGTCCCCTTATCCTAACCCGTACGCTAACACTAACCTGCGCCCTCACGCGTACGCTCCCCCTACAGCGTTGTCGTACCCTCCCCTGGACCCTAAACCGTCCCCGTCCCCTAACTCTAACCCTAGCCCGAACCCTAACCCTAACCCTTCCCCAAAGCCTGACCCTCACCCGTCCCATAATCCTAACCCGTATGCTAACACTAACCCGTGCCCTCACACGTTCGCTCCCCCTAAAGCGTTGTCGTACCCTCCCCTGGACCCGAAACCGTCCCCGTCCCCTAACCCTAACCCTAGCCCGAACCCTAACCCTAAACCTTCCCCGAAGCCTGACCCTCACCCATCCCCTAATCCTAAGTTGTACGCTAACACTAACCCGCGCCCTCAGGTGTACGCTCCCCCTAAAGCGTTGTCGTACCCTCCCCTGGACCCTAAACCGTCCCCGTCCCCTAACCCTAACCCTAGCCCGAACCCTAAACCTAACCCTTTCCCGAAGCCTGACCGTCACCCGTCCCCTAATCCTAAGCCGTACGCTAACACTAACCCGCGCCCTCACGCGTACGCTCCCCCTAAAGCGTTGTCGTACCCTCCCCTGGACCCTAAACCGTCCCCGTCCCCTAACCCTAACCCTAGCCCGAACCCTACCCCTAAACCTTCCCCGAAGCCTGACCCTCACCCGACCCATAATCCTAACCCGAACGCTAACACTAACCCGTGCCCTCAAGCGTACGCTCCCCCTAAAGCGTTGTCGTACCCTCCCATGGACCCTAAACCGTCCCCGTCCCCTAACACTAACCCTAGCCCGAACCCTAACCTTAACCCTTCCCCGAAGCCTGACCCTCACCCGTCCCCTAATCCTAACCCGTACGCTAACACTAACCCGCGCCCTCACACGTACGCTCCCCCAAAAGCGTTGTCGTATCCTCCCCTGGACCCTAAACCGTCCCCGTCCCCTAACCCTAACCGTAGCCCAAACCCTAACACTAACCCTTCCCCGAAGCCTGTCCCTCACCCGTCCCCTAATCCTAACCCGTACGCTAACACTAACCCGCGCCCTCACAGGTACGCTCCCCCTAAAGCGTTGTCGTACCCTCCCCTGGACCCTAAACCGTCCCCGTCCCCTAACTCTAACCCTAGCCCGAACCCTAACCCTAACTCTTCCCCGAAGCCTGACCCTCACCCGTCCCCTAATCCTAACCCGTACGCTAACACTAACCTGCGCCCTCACACGTACGCTACCCCTAAAGCGTTGTCGTACCCTCCCCTGGACCCTAAACCGTCCCCGTCCCCTAACCCTAACCCTAGCCCGAACCCTAACCCTAACCCTTCCCCGAAGTCTGACCCTCACCCGTCCCCTAATCCTAACCCGTACGCTAACACTAACCCGCGCCCTCACACGTACGCTCCCCCTAAAGCATTGTCGTACCCTCCCCTGGACCCTAAACCGTCCCCGTCCCTAACCCTAACCCTAACCCTAGCCCGAACCCTAACCCGAACCCTTCCCCGAAGCTTGACCCTCACCCGTCCCCTAATCCTAACCCGTATGCTAACACTAAACCGCGCCCTCACACGTTTGCTCCCCCTAAAGCGTTGTCGTACACTCCCCTGGACCCTAAACCGTCCCCGTCCCCTAACCCTAACCCTAGCCCGAACCCTAACCCTAACCCTTCGCCGAAGCCTGACCCTCACCCGTCCCGTAATCCTAACCCGTACGCTAACACTAACGCGCGCCCTCACACGTACGCTCCCCCTAAAGCGTTGTCGAACCCTCACCTGGACCCTAAACCGTCCTCGTGCCCTAACCCTAACCCTAGCCCGAACCCTAACCCTAACCCTTCCCCGAAGCCTGACCCTCACCCGTCCCCTAATCCTAACCCGTACTCTAACACTAACCTGCGCCCTCACGCGTACGCTCCCCCTAAAGCGTTCTCGTACCCTCCCCTGGACCCTAAACCGTCCCCGTCCCCTAACTCTAACCCTAGCCCGAACCCTAACCCTAACCCTTCCCCAAAGCCTGACCCTCACCTGTCCCCTAATCCTAACCCGTATGCTAACACTAAACCGCGCCCTCACACGTTTGCTCCCCCTAAAGCGTTGTCGTACCCTCCCCTGGACCCGAAACCGTCCCCGTCCCCTAACCCTAACCCTAGCTCGAACCCTAACCCTAACCCTTCCCCGAAGCCTAACACTCACCCGTCCCCTAATCCTAACCCGTACGCTAACACTAACCCACGCCCTCACACGTACGCTCCCCCTAAAGCGTTGTCGTACCCTCCCCTGGACCCTAAACCGTCCCTGTACCCTAACCCTAACCCTAGCCCGAACCCTAACCCTAACCCTTCGCCGAAGCATGACCCTAACCCGTCCCCTAATCCTAACCCGTACGCTAACACTAACGCGCGCCCTCACACGTACGCTCCCCCTAAAGCGTTGTCGTACCCTCACCTGGACCCTAAACCGTCCTCGTGCCCTAACCCTAACCCTAGCCCGAACCCTAACCCTAACCCTTCCCCGAAGCCTGACCCTCACCCGTCCCCTAATCCTAACCCGTACGCTAACACTAACCTGCGCACTCACGCGTACGCTCCCCCTAAAGCGTTGTCGTACCCTCCCCTGGACCCTAAACCGTCCCCGTCCCCTAACTCTAACCCTAGCCCGAACCCTAACCCTAACCCTTCCCCAAAGCCTGACCCTCACCCGTCCCCTAATCCTAACCCGTATGCTAACACTAAACCGCGCCCTCACACGTTTGCTCCCCCTAAAGCGTTGTCGTACCCTCCCCTGGACACGAAACCGTCCCCATCCCCTAACCCTAACCCTAGCCCGAACCCTAACCCTAACCCTTCGCCGAAGCATGACCCTAACCCGTCCCCTAATCGTAACCCGTACGCTAACACTAACGCGCGCCCTCACACGTACGCTCCCCCTAAAGCGTTGTCGTACCCTCACCTGGACCCTAAACCGTCCTCGTGCCCTAACCCTAACCCTAGCCCGAACCCTAACCCTAACCCTTCCCCGAAGCCTGACCCTCACCCGTCCCCTAATCCTAACCCGTACGCTAACACTAACCTGCGCCCTCACGCGTACGCTCCCCCTAAAGCGTTGTCGTACCCTCCCCTGGACCCTAAACCGTCCCCGTCCCCTAACTCTAACCCTAGCCCGAACCCTAACCCTAACACTTCCCCAAAGCCTGACCCTCACCCGTCCCCTAATCCTAACCCGTATGCTAACACTAAACCGCGCCCTCACACGTTAGCTCCCCCTAAAGCGTTGTCGTACCCTCCCCTGGACCCGAAACCGTCCCCGTCCCCTAACCCTAACCCTAGCCCGAACCCTAACCCTAACCCTTCCCCGAAGCCTGACCCTCGCCCGGCCCCTAATCCTAACCCGTATGCTAACACTAAACCGCGCCCTCACACGTTTGCTCCCCCTAAAGCGTTGTCGTACACTCCCCTGGACCCTAAACCGTCCCCGTCCCCTAACCCTAACCCTAGCCCAAACCCTAACCCTAACCCTTCGCCGAAGCCTGACCCTCACCCGTCCCCTAATCCTAACCCGTACGCTAACACTAACGCGCGCCCTCACACTTACGCTCCCCCTAAAGCGTTGTCGTACCCTCACCTGGACCCTAAACCGTCCTCGTGCCCTAACCCTAACCCTAGCCCGAACCCTAAACCTAACCCTTCCCCGAAGCCTGACCCTCACCCGTCCCCTAATCCTAACCCGTACGCTAACACTAACCTGCGCCCTCACGCGTACGCTCCCCCTAAAGCGTTGTCGTACCCTCCCCTGGACCCTAAACCGTCCCCGTCCCCTAACTCTAACCCTAGCCCGAACCCTAAACCTAAACCTTCCCCAAAGCCTGACCCTCACCCGTCCCCTAATCCTAACCCGTATGCTAACACTAAACCGCGCCCTCACACGTTTGCTCCCCCTAAAGCGTTGTCGTACCCTCCCCTGGACCCGAAACCGTCCCCGTCCCCTAACCCTAACCCTAGCCCGAACCCTAACCCTAACCCTTCCCCGAAGCCTAACACTCACCCGTCCCCTAATCCTAACCCGTACGCTAACACTAACCCACGCCCTCACACGTACGCTCCCCCTAAAGCGTTGTCGTACCCTCCCCTGGACCCTAAACCGTCCCCGTACCCTAACCCTAACCCTAGCCCGAAACCTAACCCTAACCCTTCCCCGAAGCCTGACCCTCACCCGTCCCCTAATCCTCATCCGTACGCTAACACTAACCCGCGCCCTCACACGTACGCTCCCCCTAAAGTGTTGTCGTACCCTCCCCTGGACCCTATTCCGTCCCCGTCCTCTAACCCTAACCCTAGCCCGAACCCTAACCCTAACCCTTCCCCGAAGCCTGACCCTCACCCGTCCCCTAATCCTAACCCGTACGCTAACACTAACCCGCGCCCTCACACGTACGCTCCCCCTAAAACGTTGTCGTACCCTCCCCTGGACCCTAAACCGTCCCCGTCCCCTAACCCTAACCCTAGCCCGAACCCTAACCCTAACACTTCCCCGAAGCCTGACCCTCACTCGTCCCCTAATCCTAACCCGTACGCTAACACTAACCTGTGCCCTCACACGTACGCTCCCCCTAAAGCGTTGTCGTACCCTCCCCTGGACCCTAAACCGTCCCCGTCCCCTAACCCTAACCCTAGCCCGAACCGTAACCCTAACCCTTCCCCGAAGCCTGACCCTCACCCGTCCCCTAATCCTAACCCGTACGCTAACACTAACCCGCTCCCTCACACGTACGCTCCCCGTAAAGCGTTGTCGTACCCTCCCCTGGACCCTAAACCGTCCCCATCCCCTAACCCTAAACCTAGCCCGAACCCTAACCCTAACCCTTCCCCGAAGCCTGACCATCACCCGTCCCCTAATCCTAACCCGTACGTTAACACGAACCCGCACCCTCAAATGTACGCTCGCCTTAAAGCGTTGTCGTACCTTCCCCTGGACCCTAAACCGTCCCCGTCCCCTAACCCTAACCCTAGCCCGAACCCTAAACCTAACCCTTTCCCGAAGCCTGACCCTCACCCGTCCCCTAATCCTAACCCGTACGCTAACACTAACCCGCCCCCTCACGCGTACGCTCCCCCTAAAGCGTTGTCGTACCCTCCCCTGGACCCTAAACCGTCCCCGTCCCCTAACCCTAACCCTAGCCCGAACCCTACCCCTAACCCTTCCCCGAAGCCTGACCCTCACCCGACCCCTAATCCTAACCCGAACGCTAACACTAACCCGTGCCCTCAAGCGTACGCTCCCCCTAAAGCGTTGTCGTACCCTCCCATGGACCCTAAACCGTCCCCGTCCCCTAACACTAACCCTAGCCCGAACCCTAACCTTAACCCTTCCCCGAAGGCTGACCCTCACCCGTCCCCTAATCCTAACCCGTACGCTAACACTAACCTGCGCCCTCACACGTACGCTACCCCGAAAGCGTTGTCGTACCCTCCCCTGGACCCTAAACCGTCCCCGTCCCCTAACCCTAACCCTAGCCCGAACCCTAACCCTAACCCTTCCCCGAAGTCTGACCCTCACCCGTCCCCTAATCCTAACCCGTACGCTAACACTAACCCGCGCCCTCACACATACGCTCCCCCTAAAGCGTTGTCGTACCCTCCCCTGGACCCTAAACCGTCCCCGTCCCTAACCCTAACCCTAACCCTAGCCCGAACCCTAACCCTAACCCTTCCCCGAGGCTTGACCCTCACCCGTCCCCTAATCCTAACCTGTACGCTAACACTAACCCGCGCCCTCACACGTACGCTCCCCCTGAAGCGTTGTCGTACACTCCCCTGGACCCTAAACCGTCCCCGTCCCCTAACCCTAACCCTAGCCCGAACCCTAACCCTAACCCTTCGCCGAAGCCTGACCCTCACCCGTCCCCTAATCCTAACCCGTACGCTAACACTAACGCGCGCCCTCACACGTACGCTCCCCCTAAAGCGTTGTCGTACCCTCACCTGGACCCTAAACCGTCCTCGTGCCCTAACCCTAACCCTAGCCCGAACCCTAACCCTAACCCTTCCCCGAAGCCTGACCCTCACCCGTCCCCTAATCCTAACCCGTACGCTAACACTAACCTGCGCCTCACGCGTACGCTCCCCCTAAAGCGTTGTCGTACCCTCCCCTGGACCCTAAACCGTCCCCGTCCCCTAACTCTAACCCTAGCCCGAACCCTAACCCTAACCCTTCCCCAAAGCCTGACCCTCACCCGTCCCCTAATCCTAACCCGTATGCTAACACTAAACCGCGCCCTCACACGTTTGCTCCCCCTAAAGCGTTGTCGTACCCTCTCCTGGACCCGAAACCGTCCCCGTCCCCTAACCCTAACCCTAGCCCGAACCCTAAACCTAACCCTTCCCCGAAGCCTGACACTCGCCCGTCCCCTAATCCTAACCCGTATGCTAACACTAAACCGCGCCCTTACACGTTTGCTCCCCCTAAAGCGTTGTCCTACACTCCCCTGGACCCTAAACCGTCCCCGTCCCCTAACCCTAACCCTAGCCCAAACCCTAACCCTAACCCTTCGCCGAAGCCTGACCCTCACCCGTCCCCTAATCCTAACCCGTACGCTAACACTAACGCGCGCCCTCACACTTACGCTCCCCCTAAAGCGTTGTCGTACCCTCACCTGGACCCTAAACCGTCCTCGTGCCCTAACCCTAACCCTAGCCCGAACCCTAACCCTAACCCTTCCCCGAAGCCTGACCCTCACCCGTCCCCTAATCCTAACCCGTACGCTAAAACTAACCTGCGCCCTCACGCGTACGCTCCACCTAAAGCGTTGTCGTACCCTCCCCTGGACCCTAAACCGTCCCCGTCCCCTAACTCTAACCCTAGCCCGAACCCTAACCCTAACCCTTCCCCAAAGCCTGACCCTCACCCGTCCCCTAATCCTAACCCGTATGCTAACACTAAACCGCGCCCTCACACGTTTGCTCCCCCTAAAGCGTTGTCGTACCCTCCCCTGGACCCGAAACCGTCCCCGTCCCCTAACCCTAACCCTAGCCCGAACCCTAACCCTAACCCTTCCCCGAAGCCTAACACTCACCCGTCCCCTAATCCTAACCCGTACGCTAACACTAACCCACGCCCTCACACGTACGCTCCCCCTAAAGCGTTGTCGTACCCTCCCCTGGACCCTAAACCGTCCCCGTACCCAAACCCTAACCCTAGCCCGAAACCTAACCCTAACCCTTCCCCGAAGCCTGACCCTCACCCGTCCCCTAATCCTCATCCGTACGCTAACACTAACCCGCGCCCTCACACGTACGCTCCCCCTAAAGCGTTGTCGTACCCTCTCCTGCACCCTATTCCGTCCCCGTCCCCTAACCCTAACCCTAGCCCGAACCCTAACCCTAACCCTTCCCCGAAGCCTGACCCTCACCCGTCCCCTAATCCTAACCCGTACGCTAACACTAACCCGCGCCCTCACACGTACGCTCCCCCTAAAACGTTGTCGTACCCTCCCCTGGACCCTAAACCGTCCCCGTCCCCTAACCCTAACCCTAGCCCGAACCCTAACCCTAACCCTTCCCCGAAGCCTGACCCTCACTCGTCCCCTAATCCTAACCCGTACGCTAACACTAACCTGTGCCCTCACACGTACGCTCCCCCTAAAACGTTGTCGTACCCTCCCCTGGACCCGAAACCGTCCCCGTCCCCTAACCCTAACCCTAGCCCGAACCCTAACCCTAACCCTTCCCCGAAGCCTGACCCTCACCCATCCCCTAATCCTAAGTCGTACGCTAACACTAACCCGCGCCCTCAGGTGTACGCTCCCCCTAAAGCGTTGTCGTACCCTCCCCTGGACCCTAAACCGTCCCCGTCCCCTAACCCTAACCCTAGCCCGAACCCTAAACCTAACCCTTCCCCGAAGCCTGACCCTCACCCGTCCCCTAATCCTAACACGTACGCTAACACTAACCTGCGCCCTCACGCGTACGCTCCCCCTAAAGCGTTGTCGTACCCTCCCCTGGACCCTAAACCGTACCCGTCCCCTAACCCTAAACCTAGCCGGAACCCTAACCCTAACCTTTCCACGAAGCCTGACCCTCACTCGACCCCTAATCCTAACCCGTACGCTAACACTAACCCGCGCCCTCAGGTGTACGCTCCCCCTAAAGCGTTGTCGTACCCTCCCATGGACCCTAAACCATCCCCGTCCCCTAACCCTAACCCTAGCCCGAACCCTAACCCTAACGCTTCCCCGAAGCCTGACCCTCACCCGTCCACTAATCCTAACCCGTACGCTAACACTAACCCACGCCCTCACACGTACGCTCCCCCTAAAGCGTTGTCGTACCCTCCCCTGGACCCTAAACCGTCCCCGTCCCCTAACCCTAACCCTAGCCCGAACCCTAACCCTAACCCTTCCCCGAAGCCTGAGCCTCACCCGTCCCCTAATCCTAACCCGTACGCTAACACTAACCCGCACCCTCACACGTACGCTCCCCCTAAAGCGTTGTCATACCCTCCCCTGGACCCTAAACCGTCCCCATCCCCTAACCCTAAACCTAGCCCGAACCCTAACCCTAACCCTTCCCCGAAGCCTGACCATCACCCGTCCCCTAATCCTAACCCGTACGCTAACACGAACCCGCACCCTCACATGTACGCTCGCCTTAAAGCGTTGTCGTACCTTCCCCTGGACCCTAAACCGTCCCCGTCCCCTAACCCTAACCCTAGCCCGAACCCTAACCCTAACCCTTCTCCGAAGCCTGACCCTCACCCGTCCCCTAATCCTCACCTGTACGCTAACCCTAACCAGCGCCCTCACACGTACGCTCCCCCTAAAGCGTTGTCGTACCCTCCCCTGGACCCTAAACCGTCCCCGTCCCCTAACCCTAACCCTAGCCCGAACCCTAACACTAAGCCTTCCCCGAAGCCTGACCCTCACCAGTCCCCTAATCCTAACCTGTACGCTAACACTAACCCACGCCCTCACACATACGATCCCTCTAAAACTTTGTCATACCCTCCCCTGGACCCTAAGCCGTCCCCGTCCCCTAACCCTAACCCTAGCCCGAACCCTAACCCTAACCCTTCCCCGAAGCCTGACCCTCACCTGTCCCCTAATCCTAACCCGTACGCCAACACTAACCCGCGCTCTCACACGTACGCTCCCCCTAAAGCGTTGTCGTACCCTCCCCTGGACCCTAAACCATCGCCGTCCCCTAACCCTAACCCTAGCCGAACCCTAACCCTAACCCTTCCCCGAAGCCTGACCCTCACCCGTCCCCTAATCCTAACCCGTACGCTAACACTAACCCGCGCCCTCACACGTACGCTCCCCCTAAAGCGTTGTCGTACCCTCCCCTGGACCCTAAACCGTCCCCGTCCCCTAACCCTAACCCTAGCCCGAACCCTAACCCTAACCCTTCCCCGAAGCCTGACCCTCACCCGTCCCCTAATCCTAACCCGTACGCTAACACTAACCCGCACCCTCACACGTACGCTCCCTCTAAAGCGTTGTCGTACCCTCCCCTGGACCCTAAACCGTCCCCGTCCCCTAACCCTAACCCTAGCCGGAACCCTAACCCTAACCCTTCCCCGAAGCCTGACCCTCACCCATCCCCTAATCCTAAGCCGTACGCTAACACTAACCCGCGCCCTCATGCGTACGCTCCCCCAAAAGCGTTGTCGTACCCTCCCCTGGACCCTAAACCGTCCCCGTCCCCTAACCCTAACCCTAGCCCGAACCCTAAACCTAACCCTTTCCCGAAGCCTGACCGTCACCCGTCCCCTAATCCTAACCCGTACGCTAACACTAACCCGCGCCCTCACGCGTACGCTCCCCCTAAAGCGTTGTCGTACCCTCCCCTGGACCCTAAACCGTCCCCGTCCCCTAACCCTAACCCTAGCCCGAACCCTACCCCTAACCCTTCCCCGAAGCCTGACCCTCACCCGACCCATAATCCTAACCCGAACGCTAACACTAACCCGTGCCCTCAAGCGTACGCTCCCCCTAAAGCGTTGTCGTACCCTCCCATGGACCCTAAACCGTCCCCGTCCCCTAACACTAACCCTAGCCCGAACCCTAACCTTAACCCTTCCCCGAAGCCTGACCCTCACCCGTCCCCTAATCCTAACCCGTACGCTAACACTAACCCGCGCCCTCACACGTACGCTCCCCCTAAAGCATTGTCGTACCCTCCCCTGGACCCTAAACCGTCCCCGTCCCTAACCCTAACCCTAACCCTAGCCCGAACCCTAACCCTAACCCTTCCCCGAAGCTTGACCCTCACCTGTCCCCTAATCCTAACCTGTACGCTAACACTAACCCGCGCCCTCACACGTACGCTCCCCCTGAAGCGTTGTCGTACACTCCCCTGGACCCTAAACCGTCCCCGTCCCCTAACCCTAACCCTAGCCCGAACCCTAACCCTAACCCTTCGCCGAAGCCTGACCCTCACCCGTCCCCTAATCCTAACCCGTACGCTAACACTAACGCGCGCCCTCACACGTACGCTCCCCCTAAAGCGTTGTCGTACCCTCACCGGGACCCTAAACCGTCCTCGTGCCCTAACCCTAACCCTAGCCCGAACCCTAACCCTAACCCTTCCCCGAAGCCTGACCCTCACCCGTCCCCTAATCCTAACCCGTACGCTAACACTAACCTGCGCCCTCACACGTACGCTACCCCGAAAGCGTTGTCGTACCCTCCCCTGGACCCTAAACCGTCCCCGTCCCCTAACCCTAACCCTAGCCCGAACCCTAACCCTAACCCTTCCCCGAAGTCTGACCCTCACCCGTCCCCTAATCCTAACCCGTACGCTAACACTAACCCGCGCCCTCACACATACGCTCCCCCTAAAGCGTTGTCGTACCCTCCCCTGGACCCTAAACCGTCCCCGTCCCTAACCCTAACCCTAACCCTAGCCCGAACCCTAACCCTAACCCTTCCCCGAGGCTTGACCCTCACCCGTCCCCTAATCCTAACCTGTACGCTAACACTAACCCGCGCCCTCACACGTACGCTCCCCCTGAAGCGTTGTCGTACACTCCCCTGGACCCTAAACCGTCCCCGTCCCCTAACCCTAACCCTAGCCCGAACCCTAACCCTAACCCTTCGCCGAAGCCTGACCCTCACCCGTCCCCTAATCCTAACCCGTACGCTAACACTAACGCGCGCCCTCACACGTACGCTCCCCCTAAAGCGTTGTCGTACCCTCACCTGGACCCTAAACCGTCCTCGTGCCCTAACCCTAACCCTAGCCCGAACCCTAACCCTAACCCTTCCCCGAAGCCTGACCCTCACCCGTCCCCTAATCCTAACCCGTACGCTAACACTAACCTGCGCCTCACGCGTACGCTCCCCCTAAAGCGTTGTCGTACCCTCCCCTGGACCCTAAACCGTCCCCGTCCCCTAACTCTAACCCTAGCCCGAACCCTAACCCTAACCCTTCCCCAAAGCCTGACCCTCACCCGTCCCCTAATCCTAACCCGTATGCTAACACTAAACCGCGCCCTCACACGTTTGCTCCCCCTAAAGCGTTGTCGTACCCTCTCCTGGACCCGAAACCGTCCCCGTCCCCTAACCCTAACCCTAGCCCGAACCCTAACCCTAACCCTTCCCCGAAGCCTGACACTCGCCCGTCCCCTAATCCTAACCCGTATGCTAACACTAAACCGCGCCCTCACACGTTTGCTCCCCCTAAAGCGTTGTCTTACACTCCCCTGGACCCTAAACCGTCCCCGTCCCCTAACCCTAACCCTAGCCCAAACCCTAACCCTAACCCTTCGCCGAAGCCTGACCCTCACCCGTCCCCTAATCCTAACCCGTACGCTAACACTAACGCGCGCCCTCACACTTACGCTCCCCCTAAAGCGTTGTCGTACCCTCACCTGGACCCTAAACCGTCCTCGTGCCCTAACCCTAACCCTAGCCCGAACCCTAACCCTAACCCTTCCCCGAAGCCTGACCCTCACCCGTCCCCTAATCCTAACCCGTACGCTAAAACTAACCTGCGCCCTCACGCGTACGCTCCACCTAAAGCGTTGTCGTACCCTCCCCTGGACCCTAAACCGTCCCCGTCCCCTAACTCTAACCCTAGCCCGAACCCTAACCCTAACCCTTCCCCAAAGCCTGACCCTCACCCGTCCCCTAATCCTAACCCGTATGCTAACACTAAACCGCGCCCTCACACGTTTGCTCCCCCTAAAGCGTTGTCGTACCCTCCCCTGGACCCGAAACCGTCCCCGTCCCCTAACCCTAACCCTAGCCCGAACCCTAACCCTAACCCTTCCCCGAAGCCTAACACTCACCCGTCCCCTAATCCTAACCCGTACGCTAACACTAACCCACGCCCTCACACGTACGCTCCCCCTAAAGCGTTGTCGTACCCTCCCCTGGACCCTAAACCGTCCCCGTACCCAAACCCTAACCCTAGCCCGAAACCTAACCCTAACCCTTCCCCGAAGCCTGACCCTCACCCGTCCCCTAATCCTCATCCGTACGCTAACACTAACCCGCGCCCTCACACGTACGCTCCCCCTAAAGCGTTGTCGTACCCTCTCCTGCACCCTATTCCGTCCCCGTCCCCTAACCCTAACCCTAGCCCGAACCCTAACCCTAACACTTCCCCGAAGCCTGACCCTCACCCGTCCCCTAATCCTAACCCGTACGCTAACACTAACCCGCGCCCTCACACGTACGCTCCCCCTAAAACGTTGTCGTACCCTCCCCTGGACCCTAAACCGTCCCCGTCCCCTAACCCTAACCCTAGCCCGAACCCTAACCCTAACCCTTCCCCGAAGCCTGACCCTCACTCGTCCCCTAATCCTAACCCGTACGCTAACACTAACCTGTGCCCTCACACGTACGCTCCCCCTAAAGCGTTGTCGTACCCTCCCCTGGACCCGAAACCGTCCCCGTCCCCTAACCCTAACCCTAGCCCGAACCCTAACCCTAACCCTTCCCCGAAGCCTGACCCTCACCCATCCCCTAATCCTAAGTCGTACGCTAACACTAACCCGCGCCCTCAGGTGTACACTCCCCCTAAAGCGTTGTCGTACCCTCCCCTGGACCCTAAACCGTCCCCGTCCCCTAACCCTAACCCTAGCCCGAACCCTAAACCTAACCCTTCCCCGAAGCCTGACCCTCACCCGTCCCCTAATCCTAACACGTACGCTAACACTAACCTGCGCCCTCACGCGTACGCTCCCCCTAAAGCGTTGTCGTACCCTCCCCTGGACCCTAAGCCGTACCCGTCCCCTAACCCTAAACCTAGCCGGAACCCTAACCCTAACCTTTCCACGAAGCCTGACCCTCACTCGACCCCTAATCCTAACCCGTACGCTAACACTAACCCGCGCCCTCAGGTGTACGCTCCCCCTAAAGCGTTGTCGTACCCTCCCATGGACCCTAAACCATCCCCGTCCCCTAACCCTAACCCTAGCCCGAACCCTAACCCTAACGCTTCCCCGAAGCCTGACCCTCACCCGTCCACTAATCCTAACCCGTACGCTAACACTAACCCACGCCCTCACACGTACGCTCCCCCTAAAGCGTTGTCGTACCCTCCCCTGGACCCTAAACCGTCCCCGTCCCCTAACCCTAACCCTAGCCCGAACCCTAACCCTAACCCTTCCCCGAAGCCTGAGCCTCACCCGTCCCCTAATCCTAACCCGTACGCTAACACTAACCCGCACCCTCACACGTACGCTCCCCCTAAAGCGTTGTCATACCCTCCCCTGGACCCTAAACCGTCCCCATCCCCTAACCCTAAACCTAGCCCGAACCCTAACCCTAACCCTTCCCCGAAGCCTGACCATCACCCGTCCCCTAATCCTAACCCGTACGCTAACACGAACCCGCACCCTCACATGTACGCTCGCCTTAAAGCGTTGTCGTACCTTCCCCTGGACCCTAAACCGTCCCCGTCCCCTAACCCTAACCCTAGCCCGAACCCTAACCCTAACCCTTCTCCGAAGCCTGACCCTCACCCGTCCCCTAATCCTCACCTGTACGCTAACCCTAACCAGCGCCCTCACACGTACGCTCCCCCTAAAGCGTTGTCGTACCCTCCCCTGGACCCTAAACCGTCCCCGTCCCCTAACCCTAACCCTAGCCCGAACCCTAACACTAAGCCTTCCCCGAAGCCTGACCCTCACCAGTCCCCTAATCCTAACCTGTACGCTAACACTAACCCACGCCCTCACACATACGCTCCCTCTAAAGCTTTGTCATACCCTCCCCTGGACCCTAAGCCGTCCCTGTCCCCTAACCCTAACCCTAGCCCGAACCCTAACCCTAACCCTTCCCCGAAGCCTGACCCTCACCCGTCCCCTAATCCTAACCCGTACGCTAACACTAACCCGCGCCCTCACGCGTACGCTCCCCCTAAAGCGTTGTCGTACCCTCCCCTGGACCCTAAACCGTCCCCGTCCCCTAACCCTAACCCTAGCCCGAACCCTACCCCTAACCCTTCCCCGAAGCCTGACCCTCACCCGACCCATAATCCTAACCCGAACGCTAACACTAACCCGTGCCCTCAAGCGTACGCTCCCCCTAAAGCGTTGTCGTACCCTCCCATGGACCCTAAACCGTCCCCGTCCCCTAACACTAACCCTAGCCCGAACCCTAACCTTAACCCTTCCCCGAAGCCTGACCCTCACCCGTCCCCTAATCCTAACCCGTACGCTAACACTAACCCGCGCCCTCACACGTACGCTCCCCCTAAAGCATTGTCGTACCCTCCCCTGGACCCTAAACCGTCCCCGTCCCTAACCCTAACCCTAACCCTAGCCCGAACCCTAACCCTAACCCTTCCCCGAAGCTTGACCCTCACCCGTCCCCTAATCCTAACCTGTACGCTAACACTAACCCGCGCCCTCACACGTACGCTCCCCCTGAAGCGTTGTCGTACACTCCCCTGGACCCTAAACCGTCCCCGTCCCCTAACCCTAACCCTAGCCCGAACCCTAACCCTAACCCTTCGCCGAAGCCTGACCCTCACCCGTCCCCTAATCCTAACCCGTACGCTAACACTAACGCGCGCCCTCACACGTACGCTCCCCCTAAAGCGTTGTCGTACCCTCACTGGGACCCTAAACCGTCCTCGTGCCCTAACCCTAACCCTAGCCCGAACCCTAACCCTAACCCTTCCCCGAAGCCTGACCCTCACCCGTCCCCTAATCCTAACCCGTACGCTAACACTAACCTGCGCCCTCACGCGTACGCTCCCCCTAAAGCGTTGTCGTACCCTCCCCTGGACCCTAAACCGTCCCCGTCCCCTAACTCTAACCCTAGCCCGAACCCTAACCCTAAACCTTCCCCAAAGGTGACCCTCACCCGTCCCCTAATCCTAACCCGTATGCTAACACTAAACCGCGCCCTCACACGTTTGCTCCCCCTAAAGCGTTGTCGTACCCTCCCCTGGACCCGAAACCGTCCCCGTCCCCTAACCCTAACCCTAGCCCGAACCCTAACCCTAACCCTTCCCCGAAGCCTAACACTCACCCGTCCCCTAATCCTAACCCGTACGCTAACACTAACCCACGCCCTCACACGTACGCTCCCCCTAAAGCGTTGTCGTACCCTCCCCTGGACCCTAAACCGTCCCCGTACCCTAACCCTAACCCTAGCCCGAACCCTAACCCTAACCCTTCGCCGAAGCATGACCCTAACCCGTCCCCTAATCCTAACCCGTACGCTAACACTAACGCGCGCCCTCACACGTACGCTCCCCCTAAAGCGTTGTCGTACCCTCACCTGGACCCTAAACCGTCCTCGTGCCCTAACCCTAACCCTAGCCCGAACCCTAACCCTAACCCTTCCCCGAAGCCTGACCCTCACCCGTCCCCTAATCCTAACCCGTACGCTAACACTAACCTGCGCCCTCACGCGTACGCTCCCCCTAAAGCGTTGTCGTACCCTCCCCTGGACCCTAAACCGTCCCCGTCCCCTAACTCTAACCCTAGCCCGAACCCTAACCCTAACCCTTCCCCAAAGCCTGACCCTCACCCGTCCCCTAATCCTAACCCGTATGCTAACACTAAACCGCGCCCTCACACGTTTGCTCCCCCTAAAGCGTTGTCGTACCCTCCCCTGGACCCGAAACCGTCCCCGTCCCCTAACCCTAACCCTAGCCCGAACCCTAACCCTAACCCTTCCCCGAAGCCTGACCCTCGCCCGTCCCCTAATCCTAACCCGTATGCTAACACTAAACCGCGCCCTCACACGTTTGCTCCCCCTAAAGCGTTGTCGTACACTCCCCTGGACCCTAAACCGTCCCCGTCCCCTAACCCTAACCCTAGCCCAAACCCTAACCCTAACCCTTCGCCGAAGCCTGACCCTCACCCGTCCCCTAATCCTAACCCGTACGCTAACACTAACGCGCGCCCTCACACTTACGCTCCCCCTAAAGCGTTGTCGTACCCTCACCTGGACCCTAAACCGTCCTCGTGCCCTAACCCTAACCCTAGCCCGAACCCTAACCCTAACCCTTCCCCGAAGCCTGACCCTCACCCGTCCCCTAATCCTAACCCGTACGCTAACACTAACCTGCGCCCTCACGCGTACGCTCCCCCTAAAGCGTTGTCGTACCCTCCCCTGGACCCTAAACCGTCCCCGTCCCCTAACTCTAACCCTAGCCCGAACCCTAAACCTAAACCTTCCCCAAAGCCTGACCCTCACCCGTCCCCTAATCCTAACCCGTATGCTAACACTAAACCGCGCCCTCACACGTTTGCTCCCCCTAAAGCGTTGTCGTACCCTCCCCTGGACCCGAAACCGTCCCCGTCCCCTAACCCTAACCCTAGCCCGAACCCTAACCCTAACCCTTCCCCGAAGCCTAACACTCACCCGTCCCCTAATCCTAACCCGTACGCTAACACTAACCCACGCCCTCACACGTACGCTCCCCCTAAAGCGTTGTCGTACCCTCCCCTGGACCCTAAACCGTCCCCGTACCCTAACCCTAACCCTAGCCCGAAACCTAACCCTAACCCTTCCCCGAAGCCTGACCCTCACCCGTCCCCTAATCCTCATCCGTACGCTAACACTAACCCGCGCCCTCACACGTACGCTCCCCCTAAAGCGTTGTCGTACCCTCTCCTGCACCCTATTCCGTCCCCGTCCCCTAACCCTAACCCTAGCCCGAACCCTAACCCTAACCCTTCCCCGAAGCCTGACCCTCACCCGTCCCCTAATCCTAACCCGTACGCTCACACTAACCCGCGCCCTCACACTTACGCTCCCCCTAAAACGTTGTCGTACCCTCCCCTGGACCCTAAACCGTCCCCGTCCACTAACCCTAACCCTAGCCCGAACCCTAACCCTAACCCTTCCCCGAAGCCTGACCCTCACTCGTCCGCTAATCCTAACCCGTACGCTAACACTAACCTGTGCCCTCACACGTACGCTCCCCCTAAAGCGTTGTCGTACCCTCCCCTGGACCCTAAACCGTCCCCGTCCCCTAACCCTAACCCTAGCCCGAACCGTAACCCTAACCCTTCCCCGAAGCCTGACCCTCACCCGTCCCCTAATCCTAACCCGTACGCTAACACTAACCCGCTCCCTCACACGTACGCTCCCCGTAAAGCGTTGTCGTACCCTCCCCTGGACCCTAAACAGTCCCCATCCCCTAACCCTAACCCTAGCCCGAACCCTAACCCTAACCCTTCCCCGAAGCCTGACCATCACCCGTCCCCTAATCCTAACCCGTACGCTAACACGAACCCGCACCCTCACATGTACGCTCGCCTTAAAGCGTTGTCGTACCTTCCCCTGGACCCTAAACCGTCCCCGTCCCCTAACCCTAACCCTAGCCCGAACCCTAAACCTAACCCTTTCCCGAAGCCTGACCCTCACCCGTCCCCTAATCCTAACCCGTACGCTAACACTAACCCGCCCCCTCACGCGTACGCTGCCCCTAAAGCGTTGTCGTACCCTCCCCTGGACCCTAAACCGTCCCCGTCCCCTAACCCTAACCCTAGCCCGAACCCTACCCCTAACCCTTCCCCGAAGCCTGACCCTCACCCGACCCCTAATCCTAACCCGAACGCTAACACTAACCCGTGCCCTCAAGCGTACGCTCCCCCTAAAGCGTTGTCGTACCCTCCCATGGACCCTAAACCGTCCCCGTCCCCTAACACTAACCCTAGCCCGAACCCTAACCTTAACCCTTCCCCGAAGCCTGACCCTCACCCGTCCCCTAATCCTAACCCGTACGCTAACACTAACCTGCGCCCTCACACGTACGCTACCCCGAAAGCGTTGTCGTACCCTCCCCTGGACCCTAAACCGTCCCCGTCCCCTAACCCTAACCCTAGCCCGAACCCTAACCCTAAACCTTCCCCGAAGTCTGACCCTCATCCGTCCCCTAATCCTAACCCGTACGCTAACACTAACCCGCGCCCTCACACGTACGCTCCCCCTAAAGCGTTGTCGTACCCTCCCCTGGACCCTAAACCGTCCCCGTCCCTAACCCTAACCCTAACCCTAGCCCGAACCCTAACCCTAACCCTTCCCCGAGGCTTGACCCTCACCCGTCCCCTAATCCTAACCTGTACGCTAACACTAACCCGCGCCCTCACACGTACGCTCCCCCTGAAGCGTTGTCGTACACTCCCCTGGACCTTAAACCGTCCCCGTCCCCTAACCCTAACCCTAGCCCGAACCCTAACCCTAACCCTTCGCCGAAGCCTGACCCTCACCCGTCCCCTAATCCTAACCCGTACGCTAACACTAACGCGCGCCCTCACACGTACGCTCCCCCTAAAGCGTTGTCGTACCCTCACCTGGACCCTAAACCGTCCTCGTGCCCTAACCCTAACCCTAGCCCGAACCCTAACCCTAACCCTTCCCCGAAGCCTGACCCTCACCCGTCCCCTAATCCTAACCCGTATGCTAACACTAAACCGCGCCCTCACACGTTTGCTCCCCCTAAAGCGTTGTCGTACCCTCCCCTGGACCCGAAACCGTCCCCGTCCCCTAACCCTAACCCTAGCCCGAACCCTAACCCTAACCCTTCCCCGAAGCCTGACACTCGCCCGTCCCCTAATCCTAACCCGTATGCTAACACTAAACCACGCCCTCACACGTTTGCTCCCCCTAAAGCGTTGTCTTACACTCCCCTGGACCCTAAACCGTCCCCGTCCCCTAACCCTAACCCTAGCCCAAACCCTAACCCTAACCCTTCGCCGAAGCCTGACCCTCACCCGTCCCCTAATCCTAACCCGTACGCTAACACTAACGCGCGCCCTCACACTTACGCTCCCCCTAAAGCGTTGTCGTACCCTCACCTGGACCCTAAACCGTCCTCGTGCCCTAACCCTAACCCTAGCCCGAACCCTAACCCTAACCCTTCCCCGAAGCCTGACCCTCACCCGTCCCCTAATCCTAACCCGTACGCTAACACTAACCTGCGCCCTCACGCGTACGCTCCCCCTAAAGCGTTGTCGTACCCTCCCCTGGACCCTAAACCGTCCCCGTCCCCTAACTCTAACCCTAGCCCGAACCCTAACCCTAACCCTTCCCCAAAGCCTGACCCTCACCCGTCCCCTAATCCTAACCCGTATGCTAACACTAAACCGCGCCCTCACACGTTTGCTCCCCCTAAAGCGTTGTCGTACCCTCCCCTGGACCCGAAACCGTCCCCGTCCCCTAACCCTAACCCTAGCCCAAACCCTAACCCTAACCCTTCCCCGAAGCCTAACACTCACCCGTCCCCTAATCCTAACCCGTACGCTAACACTAACCCACGCCCTCACACGTACGCTCCCCCTAAAGCGTTGTCCTACCCTCCCCTGGACCCTAAACCGTCCCCGTACCCTAACCCTAACCCTAGCCCGAAACCTAACCCTAACCCTTCCCCGAAGCCTGACCCTCACCCATCCCCTAATCCTCATCCGTACGCTAACACTAACCCGCGCCCTCACACGTACGCTCCCCCTAAAGCGTTGTCGTACCCTCTCCTGCACCCTATTCCGTCCCCGTCCCCTAACCCTAACCCTAGCCCGAACCCTAACCCTAACCCTTCCCCGAAGCCTGACCCTCACTCGTCCCCTAATCCTAACCCGTACGCTAACACTAACCCGCGCCCTCACACGTACGCTCCCCCTAAAACGTTGTCGTACCCTCCCCTGGACCCTAAACCGTCCCCGTCCCCTAACCCTAACCCTAGCCCGAACCCTAACCCTAACCCTTCCCAGAAGCCTGACCCTCACTCGTCCCCTAATCCTAACCCGTACGCTAACACTAACCTGTGCCCTCACACGTACGCTCCCCCTAAAGCGTTGTCGTACCCTCCCCTGGACCCGAAACCGTCCCCGTCCCCTAACCCTAACCCTAGCCCGAACCCTAACACTAAGCCTTCCCCGAAGCCTGACCCTCACCAGTCCCCTAATCCTAACCTGTACGCTAACACTAACCCACGCCCTCACACATACGCTCCCTCTAAAGCTTTGTCATACCCTCCCCTGGACCCTAAGCCGTCCCCGTCCCCTAACCCTAACCCTAGCCCGAACCCTAACCCTAACCCTTCCCCGAAGCCTGACCCTCACCTGTCCCCTAATCCTAACCCGTACGCTAACACTAACCCGCGCTCTCACACGTACGCTCCCCCTAAAGCGTTGTCGTACCCTCCCCTGGACCCTAAACCATCGCCGTCCCCTAACCCTAACCCTAGCCGAACACTAACCCTAACCCTTCCCCGAAGCCTGACCCTCACCCGTCCCCTAATCCTAACCCGTACGCTAACACTAACCCGCGCCCTCACACGTACGCTCCCCCTAAAGCGTTGTCGTACCCTCCCCTGGACCCTAAACCGTCCCCGTCCCCTAACCCTAACCCTAGCCCGAACCCTAACCCTAACCCTTCCCCGAAGCCTGACCCTCACCCGTCCCCTAATCCTAACCCGTACGCTAACACTAACCCGCACCCTCACACGTACGCTCCCTCTAAAGCGTTGTCGTACCCTCCCCTGGACCCTAAACCGTCCCCGTCCCCTAACCCTAACCCTAGCCGGAACCCTAACCCTAACCCTTCCCCGAAGCCTGACCCTCACCCGTCCCCTAATCCTAAGCCGTACGCTAACACTAACCCGCGCCCTCATGCGTACGCTCCCCCAAAAGCGTTGTCGTACCCTCCCCTGGACCCTAAACCGTCCCCGTCCCCTAACCCTAACCCTAGCCCGAACCCTAAACCTAACCCTTTCCCGAAGCCTGACCGTCACCCGTCCCCTAATCCTAACCCGTACGCTAACACTAACCCGCGCCCTCACGCGTACGCTCCCCCTAAAGCGTTGTCGTACCCTCCCCTGGACCCTAAACCGTCCCCGTCCCCTAACCCTAACCCTAGCCCGAACCCTACCCCTAACCCTACCCCGAAGCCTGACCCTCACCCGACCCATAATCCTAACCCGAACGCTAACACTAACCCGTGCCCTCAAGCGTACGCTCCCCCTAAAGCGTTGTCGTACCCTCCCATGGACCCTAAACCGTCCCCGTCCCCTAACACTAACCCTAGCCCGAACCCTAACCTTAACCCTTCCCCGAAGCCTGACCCTCACCCGTCCCCTAATCCTAACCCGTACGCTAACACTAACCCGCGCCCTCACACGTACGCTCCCCCTAAAGCATTGTCGTACCCTCCCCTGGACCCTAAACCGTCCCCGTCCCCTAACTCTAACCCTAGCCCGAACCCTAACCCTAACCCTTCCCCAAAGCCTGACCCTCACCCGTCCCCTAATCCTAACCCGTATGCTAACACTAAACCGCGCCCTCACACGTTTGCTCCCCCTAAAGCGTTGTCGTACCCTCCCCTGGACCCGAAACCGTCCCCGTCCCCTAACCCTAACCCTAGCCCGAACCCTAACCCTAACCCTTCCCCGAAGCCTAACACTCACCCGTCCCCTAATCCTAACCCGTACGCTAACACTAACCCACGCCCTCACACGTACGCTCCCCCTAAAGCGTTGTCGTACCCTCCCCTGGACCCTAAACCGTCCCCGTCCCTAACCCTAACCCTAGCCCGAACCCTAACCCTAACCCTTCGCCGAAGCATGACCCTAACCCGTCCCCTAATCCTAACCCGTACGCTAACACTAACGCGCGCCCTCACACGTACGCTCCCCCTAAAGCGTTGTCGTACCCTCACCTGGACCCTAAACCGTCCTCGTGCCCTAACCCTAACCCTAGCCCGAACCCTAACCCTAACCCTTCCCCGAAGCCTGACCCTCACCCGTCCCCTAATCCTAACCCGTACGCTAACACTAACCTGCGCCCTCACGCGTACGCTCCCCCTAAAGCGTTGTCGTACCCTCCCCTGGACCCTAAACCGTCCCCGTCCCCTAACTCTAACCCTAGCCCGAACCCTAACCCTAACCCTTCCCCAAAGCCTGACCCTCACCCGTCCCCTAATCCTAACCCGTATGCTAACACTAAACCGTGCCCTCACACGTTTGCTCCCCCTAAAGCGTTGTCGTACCCTCCCCTGGACCCGAAACCGTCCCCGTCCCCTAACCCTAACCCTAGCCCGAACCCTAACCCTAACCCTTCCCCGAAGCCTGACCCTCGCCCGTCCCCTAATCCTAACCCGTATGCTAACACTAAACCGCGCCCTCACACGTTTGCTCCCCCTAAAGCGTTGTCGTACACTCCCCTGGACCCTAAACCGTCCCCGTCCCCTAACCCTAACCCTAGCCCAAACCCTAACCCTAACCCTTCGCCGAAGCCTGACCCTCACCCGTCCCCTAATCCTAACCCGTACGCTAACACTAACGCGCGCCCTCACACTTACGCTCCCCCTAAAGCGTTGTCGTACCCTCACCTGGACCCTAAACCGTCCTCGTGCCCTAACCCTAACCCTAGCCCGAACCCTAACCCTAACCCTTCCCCGAAGCCTGACCCTCACCCGTCCCCTAATCCTAACCCGTACGCTAACACTAACCTGCGCCCTCACGCGTACGCTCCCCCTAAAGCGTTGTCGTACCCTCCCCTGGACCCTAAACCGTCCCCGTCCCCTAACTCTAACCCTAGCCCGAACCCTAAACCTAAACCTTCCCCAAAGCCTGACCCTCACCCGTCCCCTAATCCTAACCCGTATGCTAACACTAAACCGCGCCCTCACACGTTTGCTCCCCCTAAAGCGTTGTCGTACCCTCCCCTGGACCCGAAACCGTCCCCGTCCCCTAACCCTAACCCTAGCCCGAACCCTAACCCTAACCCTTCCCCGAAGCCTAACACTCACCCGTCCCCTAATCCTAACCCGTACGCTAACACTAACCCACGCCCTCACACGTACGCTCCCCCTAAAGCGTTGTCGTACCCTCCCCTGGACCCTAAACCGTCCCCGTACCCTAACCCTAACCCTAGCCCGAAACCTAACCCTAACCCTTCCCCGAAGCCTGACCCTCACCCGTCCCCTAATCCTCATCCGTACGCTAACACTAAGCCGCGCCCTCACACGTACGCTCCCCCTAAAGCGTTGTCGTACCCTCTCCTGCACCCTATTCCGTCCCCGTCCCCTAACCCTAACCCTAGCCCGAACCCTAACCCTAACCCTTCCCCGAAGCCTGACCCTCACCCGTCCCCTAATCCTAACCCGTACGCTAACACTAACCCGCGCCCTCACACGTACGCTCCCCCTAAAACGTTGTCGTACACTCCCCTGGACCCTAAACCGTCCCCGTCCCCTAACCCTAACCCTAGCCCGAACCCTAACCCTAACCCTTCCCCGAAGCCTGACCCTAACTCGTCCCCTAATCCTAACCCGTACGCTAACACTAACCTGTGCCCTCACACGTACGCTCCCCCTAAAGCGTTGTCGTACCCTCCCCTGGACCCTAAACCGTCCCCGTCCCCTAACCCTAACCCTAGCCCGAACCGTAACCCTAACGCTTCCCCGAAGCCTGACCCTCACCCGTCCCCTAATCCTAACCCGTACGCTAACACTAACCCGCTCCCTCACACGTACGCTCCCCGTAAAGCGTTGTCGTACCCTCCCCTGGACCCTAAACCGTCCCCATCCCCTAACCCTAACCCTAGCCCGAACCCTAACCCTAACCCTTCCCCGAAGCCTGACCATCACCCGTCCCCTAATCCTAACCCGTACGCTAACACGAACCCGCACCCTCACATGTACGCTCGCCTTAAAGCGTTGTCGTACCTTCCCCTGGACCCTAAACCGTCCCCGTCCCCTAACCCTAACCCTAGCCCGAACCCTAAACCTAACCCTTTCCCGAAGCCTGACCCTCACCCGTCCCCTAATCCTAACACGTACGCTAACACTAACCCGCGCCCTCACGCGTACGCTCCCCCTAAAGCGTTGTCGTACCCTCCCCTGGACCCTAAACCGTCCCCGTCCCCTAACTCTAACCCTAGCCCGAACCCTAACCCTAACCCTTCCCCAAAGCCTGACCCTCACCCGTCCCCTAATCCTAACCCGTATGCTAACACTAAACCGCGCCCTCACACGTTTGCTCCCCCTAAAGCGTTGTCGTACCCTCCCCTGGACCCGAAACCGTCCCCGTCCCCTAACCCTAACCCTAGCCCGAACCCTAACCCTAACCCTTCCCCGAAGCCTGACCCTCGCCCGTCCCCTAATCCTAACCCGTATGCTAACACTAAACCGCGCCCTCACACGTTTGCTCCCCCTAAAGCGTTGTCGTACACTCCCCTGGACCCTAAACCGTCCCCGTCCCCTAACCCTAACCCTAGCCCAAACCCTAACCCTAACCCTTCGCCGAAGCCTGACCCTCACCCGTCCCCTAATCCTAACCCGTACGCTAACACTAACGCGCGCCCTCACACTTACGCTCCCCCTAAAGCGTTGTCGTACCCTCACCTGGACCCTAAACCGTCCTCGTGCCCTAACCCTAACCCTAGCCCGAACCCTAACCCTAACCCTTCCCCGAAGCCTGACCCTCACCCGTCCCCTAATCCTAACCCGTACGCTAACACTAACCTGCGCCCTCACGCGTACGCTCCCCCTAAAGCGTTGTCGTACCCTCCCCTGGACCCTAAACCGTCCCCGTCCCCTAACTCTAACCCTAGCCCGAACCCTAAACCTAAACCTTCCCCAAAGCCTGACCCTCACCCGTCCCCTAATCCTAACCCGTATGCTAACACTAAACCGCGCCCTCACACGTTTGCTCCCCCTAAAGCGTTGTCGTACCCTCCCCTGGACCCGAAACCGTCCCCGTCCCCTAACCCTAACCCTAGCCCGAACCCTAACCCTAACCCTTCCCCGAAGCCTAACACTCACCCGTCCCCTAATCCTAACCCGTACGCTAACACTAACCCACGCCCTCACACGTACGCTCCCCCTAAAGCGTTGTCGTACCCTCCCCTGGACCCTAAACCGTCCCCGTACCCTAACCCTAACCCTAGCCCGAAACCTAACCCTAACCCTTCCCCGAAGCCTGACCCTCACCCGTCCCCTAATCCTCATCCGTACGCTAACACTAACCCGCGCCCTCACACGTACGCTCCCCCTAAAGCGTTGTCGTACCCTCTCCTGCACCCTATTCCGTCCCCGTCCCCTAACCCTAACCCTAGCCCGAACCCTAACCCTAACCCTTCCCCGAAGCCTGACCCTCACCCGTCCCCTAATCCTAACCCGTACGCTCACACTAACCCGCGCCCTCACACTTACGCTCCCCCTAAAACGTTGTCGTACCCTCCCCTGGACCCTAAACCGTCCCCGTCCACTAACCCTAACCCTAGCCCGAACCCTAACCCTAACCCTTCCCCGAAGCCTGACCCTCACTCGTCCGCTAATCCTAACCCGTACGCTAACACTAACCTGTGCCCTCACACGTACGCTCCCCCTAAAGCGTTGTCGTACCCTCCCCTGGACCCTAAACCGTCCCCGTCCCCTAACCCTAACCCTAGCCCGAACCGTAACCCTAACCCTTCCCCGAAGCCTGACCCTCACCCGTCCCCTAATCCTAACCCGTACGCTAACACTAACCCGCTCCCTCACACGTACGCTCCCCGTAAAGCGTTGTCGTACCCTCCCCTGGACCCTAAACCGTCCCCATCCCCTAACCCTAACCCTAGCCCGAACCCTAACCCTAACCCTTCCCCGAAGCCTGACCATCACCCGTCCCCTAATCCTAACCCGTACGCTAACACGAACCCGCACCCTCACATGTACGCTCGCCTTAAAGCGTTGTCGTACCTTCCCCTGGACCCTAAACCGTCCCCGTCCCCTAACCCTAACCCTAGCCCGAACCCTAAACCTAACCCTTTCCCGAAGCCTGACCCTCACCCGTCCCCTAATCCTAACCCGTACGCTAACACTAACCCGCCCCCTCACGCGTACGCTGCCCCTAAAGCGTTGTCGTACCCTCCCCTGGACCCTAAACCGTCCCCGTCCCCTAACCCTAACCCTAGCCCGAACCCTACCCCTAACCCTTCCCCGAAGCCTGACCCTCACCCGACCCCTAATCCTAACCCGAACGCTAACACTAACCCGTGCCCTCAAGCGTACGCTCCCCCTAAAGCGTTGTCGTACCCTCCCATGGACCCTAAACCGTCCCCGTCCCCTAACACTAACCCTAGCCCGAACCCTAACCTTAACCCTTCCCCGAAGCCTGACCCTCACCCGTCCCCTAATCCTAACCCGTACGCTAACACTAACCTGCGCCCTCACACGTACGCTACCCCGAAAGCGTTGTCGTACCCTCCCCTGGACCCTAAACCGTCCCCGTCCCCTAACCCTAACCCTAGCCCGAACCCTAACCCTAAACCTTCCCCGAAGTCTGACCCTCATCCGTCCCCTAATCCTAACCCGTACGCTAACACTAACCCGCGCCCTCACACGTACGCTCCCCCTAAAGCGTTGTCGTACCCTCCCCTGGACCCTAAACCGTCCCCGTCCCTAACCCTAACCCTAACCCTAGCCCGAACCCTAACCCTAACCCTTCCCCGAGGCTTGACCCTCACCCGTCCCCTAATCCTAACCTGTACGCTAACACTAACCCGCGCCCTCACACGTACGCTCCCCCTGAAGCGTTGTCGTACACTCCCCTGGACCTTAAACCGTCCCCGTCCCCTAACCCTAACCCTAGCCCGAACCCTAACCCTAACCCTTCGCCGAAGCCTGACCCTCACCCGTCCCCTAATCCTAACCCGTACGCTAACACTAACGCGCGCCCTCACACGTACGCTCCCCCTAAAGCGTTGTCGTACCCTCACCTGGACCCTAAACCGTCCTCGTGCCCTAACCCTAACCCTAGCCCGAACCCTAACCCTAACCCTTCCCCGAAGCCTGACCCTCACCCGTCCCCTAATCCTAACCCGTATGCTAACACTAAACCGCGCCCTCACACGTTTGCTCCCCCTAAAGCGTTGTCGTACCCTCCCCTGGACCCGAAACCGTCCCCGTCCCCTAACCCTAACCCTAGCCCGAACCCTAACCCTAACCCTTCCCCGAAGCCTGACACTCGCCCGTCCCCTAATCCTAACCCGTATGCTAACACTAAACCACGCCCTCACACGTTTGCTCCCCCTAAAGCGTTGTCTTACACTCCCCTGGACCCTAAACCGTCCCCGTCCCCTAACCCTAACCCTAGCCCAAACCCTAACCCTAACCCTTCGCCGAAGCCTGACCCTCACCCGTCCCCTAATCCTAACCCGTACGCTAACACTAACGCGCGCCCTCACACTTACGCTCCCCCTAAAGCGTTGTCGTACCCTCACCTGGACCCTAAACCGTCCTCGTGCCCTAACCCTAACCCTAGCCCGAACCCTAACCCTAACCCTTCCCCGAAGCCTGACCCTCACCCGTCCCCTAATCCTAACCCGTACGCTAACACTAACCTGCGCCCTCACGCGTACGCTCCCCCTAAAGCGTTGTCGTACCCTCCCCTGGACCCTAAACCGTCCCCGTCCCCTAACTCTAACCCTAGCCCGAACCCTAACCCTAACCCTTCCCCAAAGCCTGACCCTCACCCGTCCCCTAATCCTAACCCGTATGCTAACACTAAACCGCGCCCTCACACGTTTGCTCCCCCTAAAGCGTTGTCGTACCCTCCCCTGGACCCGAAACCGTCCCCGTCCCCTAACCCTAACCCTAGCCCAAACCCTAACCCTAACCCTTCCCCGAAGCCTAACACTCACCCGTCCCCTAATCCTAACCCGTACGCTAACACTAACCCACGCCCTCACACGTACGCTCCCCCTAAAGCGTTGTCCTACCCTCCCCTGGACCCTAAACCGTCCCCGTACCCTAACCCTAACCCTAGCCCGAAACCTAACCCTAACCCTTCCCCGAAGCCTGACCCTCACCCATCCCCTAATCCTCATCCGTACGCTAACACTAACCCGCGCCCTCACACGTACGCTCCCCCTAAAGCGTTGTCGTACCCTCTCCTGCACCCTATTCCGTCCCCGTCCCCTAACCCTAACCCTAGCCCGAACCCTAACCCTAACCCTTCCCCGAAGCCTGACCCTCACTCGTCCCCTAATCCTAACCCGTACGCTAACACTAACCCGCGCCCTCACACGTACGCTCCCCCTAAAACGTTGTCGTACCCTCCCCTGGACCCTAAACCGTCCCCGTCCCCTAACCCTAACCCTAGCCCGAACCCTAACCCTAACCCTTCCCAGAAGCCTGACCCTCACTCGTCCCCTAATCCTAACCCGTACGCTAACACTAACCTGTGCCCTCACACGTACGCTCCCCCTAAAGCGTTGTCGTACCCTCCCCTGGACCCGAAACCGTCCCCGTCCCCTAACCCTAACCCTAGCCCGAACCCTAACACTAAGCCTTCCCCGAAGCCTGACCCTCACCAGTCCCCTAATCCTAACCTGTACGCTAACACTAACCCACGCCCTCACACATACGCTCCCTCTAAAGCTTTGTCATACCCTCCCCTGGACCCTAAGCCGTCCCCGTCCCCTAACCCTAACCCTAGCCCGAACCCTAACCCTAACCCTTCCCCGAAGCCTGACCCTCACCTGTCCCCTAATCCTAACCCGTACGCTAACACTAACCCGCGCTCTCACACGTACGCTCCCCCTAAAGCGTTGTCGTACCCTCCCCTGGACCCTAAACCATCGCCGTCCCCTAACCCTAACCCTAGCCGAACACTAACCCTAACCCTTCCCCGAAGCCTGACCCTCACCCGTCCCCTAATCCTAACCCGTACGCTAACACTAACCCGCGCCCTCACACGTACGCTCCCCCTAAAGCGTTGTCGTACCCTCCCCTGGACCCTAAACCGTCCCCGTCCCCTAACCCTAACCCTAGCCCGAACCCTAACCCTAACCCTTCCCCGAAGCCTGACCCTCACCCGTCCCCTAATCCTAACCCGTACGCTAACACTAACCCGCACCCTCACACGTACGCTCCCTCTAAAGCGTTGTCGTACCCTCCCCTGGACCCTAAACCGTCCCCGTCCCCTAACCCTAACCCTAGCCGGAACCCTAACCCTAACCCTTCCCCGAAGCCTGACCCTCACCCGTCCCCTAATCCTAAGCCGTACGCTAACACTAACCCGCGCCCTCATGCGTACGCTCCCCCAAAAGCGTTGTCGTACCCTCCCCTGGACCCTAAACCGTCCCCGTCCCCTAACCCTAACCCTAGCCCGAACCCTAAACCTAACCCTTTCCCGAAGCCTGACCGTCACCCGTCCCCTAATCCTAACCCGTACGCTAACACTAACCCGCGCCCTCACGCGTACGCTCCCCCTAAAGCGTTGTCGTACCCTCCCCTGGACCCTAAACCGTCCCCGTCCCCTAACCCTAACCCTAGCCCGAACCCTACCCCTAACCCTACCCCGAAGCCTGACCCTCACCCGACCCATAATCCTAACCCGAACTCTAACACTAACCCGTGCCCTCAAGCGTACGCTCCCCCTAAAGCGTTGTCGTACCCTCCCATGGACCCTAAACCGTCCCCGTCCCCTAACACTAACCCTAGCCCGAACCCTAACCTTAACCCTTCCCCGAAGCCTGACCCTCACCCGTCCCCTAATCCTAACCCGTACGCTAACACTAACCCGCGCCCTCACACGTACGCTCCCCCTAAAGCATTGTCGTACCCTCCCCTGGACCCTAAACCGTCCCCGTCCCCTAACTCTAACCCTAGCCCGAACCCTAACCCTAACCCTTCCCCAAAGCCTGACCCTCACCCGTCCCCTAATCCTAACCCGTATGCTAACACTAAACCGCGCCCTCACACGTTTGCTCCCCCTAAAGCGTTGTCGTACCCTCCCCTGGACCCGAAACCGTCCCCGTCCCCTAACCCTAACCCTAGCCCGAACCCTAACCCTAACCCTTCCCCGAAGCCTAACACTCACCCGTCCCCTAATCCTAACCCGTACGCTAACACTAACCCACGCCCTCACACGTACGCTCCCCCTAAAGCGTTGTCGTACCCTCCCCTGGACCCTAAACCGTCCCCGTCCCTAACCCTAACCCTAGCCCGAACCCTAACCCTAACCCTTCGCCGAAGCATGACCCTAACCCGTCCCCTAATCCTAACCCGTACGCTAACACTAACGCGCGCCCTCACACGTACGCTCCCCCTAAAGCGTTGTCGTACCCTCACCTGGACCCTAAACCGTCCTCGTGCCCTAACCCTAACCCTAGCCCGAACCCTAACCCTAACCCTTCCCCGAAGCCTGACCCTCACCCGTCCCCTAATCCTAACCCGTACGCTAACACTAACCTGCGCCCTCACGCGTACGCTCCCCCTAAAGCGTTGTCGTACCCTCCCCTGGACCCTAAACCGTCCCCGTCCCCTAACTCTAACCCTAGCCCGAACCCTAACCCTAACCCTTCCCCAAAGCCTGACCCTCACCCGTCCCCTAATCCTAACCCGTATGCTAACACTAAACCGTGCCCTCACACGTTTGCTCCCCCTAAAGCGTTGTCGTACCCTCCCCTGGACCCGAAACCGTCCCCGTCCCCTAACCCTAACCCTAGCCCGAACCCTAACCCTAACCCTTCCCCGAAGCCTGACCCTCGCCCGTCCCCTAATCCTAACCCGTATGCTAACACTAAACCGCGCCCTCACACGTTTGCTCCCCCTAAAGCGTTGTCGTACACTCCCCTGGACCCTAAACCGTCCCCGTCCCCTAACCCTAACCCTAGCCCAAACCCTAACCCTAACCCTTCGCCGAAGCCTGACCCTCACCCGTCCCCTAATCCTAACCCGTACGCTAACACTAACGCGCGCCCTCACACTTACGCTCCCCCTAAAGCGTTGTCGTACCCTCACCTGGACCCTAAACCGTCCTCGTGCCCTAACCCTAACCCTAGCCCGAACCCTAACCCTAACCCTTCCCCGAAGCCTGACCCTCACCCGTCCCCTAATCCTAACCCGTACGCTAACACTAACCTGCGCCCTCACGCGTACGCTCCCCCTAAAGCGTTGTCGTACCCTCCCCTGGACCCTAAACCGTCCCCGTCCCCTAACTCTAACCCTAGCCCGAACCCTAAACCTAAACCTTCCCCAAAGCCTGACCCTCACCCGTCCCCTAATCCTAACCCGTATGCTAACACTAAACCGCGCCCTCACACGTTTGCTCCCCCTAAAGCGTTGTCGTACCCTCCCCTGGACCCGAAACCGTCCCCGTCCCCTAACCCTAACCCTAGCCCGAACCCTAACCCTAACCCTTCCCCGAAGCCTAACACTCACCCGTTCCCTAATCCTAACCCGTACGCTAACACTAACCCACGCCCTCACACGTACGCTCCCCCTAAAGCGTTGTCGTACCCTCCCCTGGACCCTAAACCGTCCCCGTACCCTAACCCTAACCCTAGCCCGAAACCTAACCCTAACCCTTCCCCGAAGCCTGACCCTCACCCGTCCCCTAATCCTCATCCGTACGCTAACACTAAGCCGCGCCCTCACACGTACGCTCCCCCTAAAGCGTTGTCGTACCCTCTCCTGCACCCTATTCCGTCCCCGTCCCCTAACCCTAACCCTAGCCCGAACCCTAACCCTAACCCTTCCCCGAAGCCTGACCCTCACCCGTCCCCTAATCCTAACCCGTACGCTAACACTAACCCGCGCCCTCACACGTACGCTCCCCCTAAAACGTTGTCGTACACTCCCCTGGACCCTAAACCGTCCCCGTCCCCTAACCCTAACCCTAGCCCGAACCCTAACCCTAACCCTTCCCCGAAGCCTGACCCTAACTCGTCCCCTAATCCTAACCCGTACGCTAACACTAACCTGTGCCCTCACACGTACGCTCCCCCTAAAGCGTTGTCGTACCCTCCCCTGGACCCTAAACCGTCCCCGTCCCCTAACCCTAACCCTAGCCCGAACCGTAACCCTAACGCTTCCCCGAAGCCTGACCCTCACCCGTCCCCTAATCCTAACCCGTACGCTAACACTAACCCGCTCCCTCACACGTACGCTCCCCGTAAAGCGTTGTCGTACCCTCCCCTGGACCCTAAACCGTCCCCATCCCCTAACCCTAACCCTAGCCCGAACCCTAACCCTAACCCTTCCCCGAAGCCTGACCATCACCCGTCCCCTAATCCTAACCCGTACGCTAACACGAACCCGCACCCTCACATGTACGCTCGCCTTAAAGCGTTGTCGTACCTTCCCCTGGACCCTAAACCGTCCCCGTCCCCTAACCCTAACCCTAGCCCGAACCCTAAACCTAACCCTTTCCCGAAGCCTGACCCTCACCCGTCCCCTAATCCTAACACGTACGCTAACACTAACCCGCGCCCTCACGCGTACGCTCCCCCTAAAGCGTTGTCGTACCCTCCCCTGGACCCTAAACCGTCCCCGTCCCCTAACCCTAACCCTAGCCCGAACCCTACCCCTAACCCTTCCCCGAAGCCTGACCCTCACCCGACCCCTAATCCTAACCCGAACGCTAACACTAACCCGTGCCCTCAAGCGTACGCTTCCCCTAAAGCGTTGTCGTACCCTCCCATGGACCCTAAACCGTCCCCGTCCCCTAACACTAACCCTAGCCCGAACCCTAACCCTAACCCTTCCCCGAAGCCTGACCCTCACCCGTCCCCTAATCCTAACCCGTACGCTAACACTAACCTGCGCCCTCACGCGTACGCTCCCCCTAAAGCGTTGTCGTACCCTCCCCTGGACCCTAAACCGTCCCCGTCCCCTAACTCTAACCCTAGCCCGAACCCTAACCCTAACCCTTCCCCAAAGCCTGACCCTCACCCGTCCCCTAATCCTAACCCGTACGCTAACACTAACCCACGCCCTCACACGTACGCTCCCCCTAAAGCGTTGTCGTACCCTCCCCTGGACCCTAAACCGTCCCCGTACCCTAAACCTAACCCTAGCCCGAAACCTAACCCTAACCCTTCCCCGAAGCCTGACCCTCACCCGTCCCCTAATCCTAACCCGTACGCTAACACTAACCTGCGCCCTCACGCGTACGCTCCCCCTAAAGCGTTGTCATACCATCCCCTGGACCCTAAACCGTCCCCGTCCCCTAACTCTAACCCTAGCCCGAACCCTAAACCTAACCCTTCCCCAAAGCCTGACCCTCACCCGTCCCCTAATCCTAACCCGTATGCTAACACTAAACCGCGCCCTCACACGTTTGCTCCCCCTAAAGCGTTGTCGTACCCTCCCCTGGACCCGAAACCGTCCCCGTCCCCTAACCCTAACCCTAGCCCGAACCCTAACCCTAACCCTTCCCCGAAGCCTAACACTCACCCGTCCCCTAATACTAACCCGTACGCTAACACTAACCCACGCCCTCACACGTACGCTCCCCCTAAAGCGTTGTCGTACCCTCCACTGGACCCTAAACCGTCCCCGTACCCTAACCCTAACCCTAGCCCAAAACCTAACCCTAACACTTCCCCGAAGCCTGACCCTCACCCGTCCCCTAATCCTCATCCGTACGCTAACACTAACCCGCGCCCTCACACGTACGCTCCCCCTAAAGCGTTGTCGTACCCTCCCCTGGACCCTAAACCGTCCCCGTCCCTAACCCTAACCCTAACCCTAGCCCGAACCCTAACCCTAACCCTTCCCCGAGGCTTGACCCTCACCCGTCCCCTAATCCTAACCTGTACGCTAACACTAACCCGCGCCCTCACACGTACGCTCCCCCTGAAGCGTTGTCGTACACTCCCCTGGACCCTAAACCGTCCCCGTCCCCTAACCCTAACCCTAGCCCGAACCCTAACCCTAACCCTTCGCCGAAGCCTGACCCTCACCCGTCCCCTAATCCTAACCCGTACGCTAACACTAACGCGCGCCCTCACACGTACGCTCCCCCTAAAGCGTTGTCGTACCCTCACCTGGACCCTAAACCGTCCTCGTGCCCTAACCCTAACCCTAGCCCGAACCCTAACCCTAACCCTTCCCCGAAGCCTGACCCTCACCCGTCCCCTAATCCTAACCCGTACGCTAACACTAACCTGCGCCCTCACGCGTACGCTCCCCCTAAAGCGTTGTCGTACCCTCCCCTGGACCCTAAACCGTCCCCGTCCCCTAACACTAACCCTAGCCCGAACCCTAACCCTAACCCTTCCCCAAAGCCTGACCCTCACCCGTCCCCTAATCCTAACCCGTACGCTAACACTAACCCACGCCCTCACACGTACGCTCCCCCTAAAGCGTTGTCGTACCCTCCCCTGGACCCTAAACCGTCCCCGTACCCTAACCCTAACCCTAGCCCGAAACCTAACCCTAACCCTTCCCCGAAGCCTGACCCTCACCCGTCCCCTAATCCTCATCCGTACGCTAACACTAACCCGCGCCCTCACACGTACGCTCCCCCTAAAACGTTGTCGTACCTTCCCCTGGACCCTAAACCGTCCCCGTCCCCTAACCCTAACCCTAGCCCGAACCCTAACCCTAACCCTTCCCCGAAGCCTGACCCTCACTCGTCCCCTAATCCTAACCCGTACGCTAACACTAACCTGTGCCCTCACACGTACGCTCCCCCTAAAGCGTTGTCGTACCCTCCCCTGGACCCTAAACCGTCCCCGTCCCCTAACCCTAACCCTAGCCCGAACCGTAACCCTAACCCTTCCCCGAAGCCTGACCCTCACCCGTCCCCTAATCCTAACCCGTACGCTAACACTAACCCACTCCCTCACACGTACGCTCCCCGTAAAGCGTTGTCGTACCCTCCCCTGGACCCTAAACCGTCCCCTTCCCCTAACCCTAACCCTAGCCCGAACCCTAACCCTAACCCTTCCCCGAAGCCTGACCCTCGCCCGTCCCCTAATCCTAACCCGTACGCTAACACTAACCAGCGCCCTCACACGTACACTCCCCCTAAAGCGTTGTCGTACCCTCCCCTGGACCATAAACCGTCCCCGTCCCCTAAACCTAACCCTAGCACGAACCCTAACCCTAACCCTTCCCCGAAGCCTGACCCTCACCCGTCCCCTAATCCTAACCCGTACGCTAACACTAACCCGCGCCCTCACACGTACGCTCCCCCTAAAGCGTTGTCGTACCCTCCCCTGGACCCTAAACCGTCCACATCCCCTAACCTTAACCCTGGCCCGAACCCTAACCCTAAGCCTTCCCCGAAGCCTGAGCCTCACCCGTCCCCTAATCCTAACGCGTACGCTAACACTAACCCGCGCCCTCACACGTACGCTCCCCCTAAAGCGTTGTCGTACCCTCCCCTGGACCCTAAGCCGTCCCCGTCCCCTAACCCTAACCCTAGCCCAAACCCTAACCCTAAACCTTCCCCGAAGCCTGACCCTCACCCATCCCCTAATCCTAACCCGTACGCTAACACTAACCCGCGCCCTCACACGTACGCTTCCCCTAAAGCGTTGTCGTACCCTCCCCTGGACCCTAAACCGTCCCCGTCCCCTAACCCTAACCCTAGCCCGAACCCTAACCCTAACCCTTCCCCGAAGCCTGACCCTCACCCGTCCCCTCATCCTCACCCGTACCCTAACACTAACCCGCGCCCTCACACGTACGCTCCCCGTAAAGCATTGTGGTACCCTCCCCTGGACCCTAAACCGTCCCCGTCCCCTAACCCTAACCCTAGCCCGAACCCTAACCCTAACACTTCCCCGAAGCCTGACCCTCACCCGTCCCCTAATCCTAACCCGTACGCTAACACTAACCCGCGCCCTCACATGTACGCTCCCCCTAAAGCGTTGTCGTACCTTCCCCTGGACCCTAAACCCTCCCCGTCCCCTAACCCTAACCCTTGCCCGAACCCTAACCCTAACCCTTCCCCGAAGCCTGACCCTCACCCGTCCCCTAATCCTAACCCCTACGCTAACACTAACCCGTGCCCTCACACGGACGCTCCCCCTAAAGCGTTCTCGTACCATCCCCTGGACCCTAAACCGTCCCCGTCTCCTAACCCTAACCCTAGCCCGAACCCTAACCCTAACCCTTCCCCGAAGCCTGACCCTCACACGTCCCCTAATCCTAACCCGTACGCTAACACTAACCCGCGCCCTCACACATATGCTCCCCCTAAAGCGTTGTCGTACCCTCCCCTGGACCCTAAACCGTCCCCGTCCCCTAACCCTAACCCTAGCCCGAAACCTAACCCTAACCCTTCCCCGAAGCCTGACCCTCACCCGTCCCCTAATCCTCATCCGTACGCTAACACTAACCCGCGCCCTCACACGTACGCTCCCCCTAAAGCGTTGTCGTACCCTCTCCTGCACCCTATTCCGTCCCCGTCCCCTAACCCTAACCCTAGCCCGAACCCTAACCCTAACCCTTCCCCGAAGCCTGACCCTCACCCGTCCCCTAATCCTAACCCGTACGCTAACACTAACCCGCGCCCTCACACGTACGCTTCCCCTAAAACGTTGTCGTACCCTCCCCTGGACCCTAAACCGTCCCCGTCCCCTAACCCTAACCCTAGCCCGAACCCTAACCCTAACCCTTCCCCGAAGCCTGACCCTCACTCGTCCCCTAATACTAACCCGTACGCTAACACTAACCTGTGCCCTCACACGTACGCTCCCCCTAAAGCGTTGTCGTACCCTCTCCTGGACCCTAAACCGTCCCCGTCCCCTAACCCTAACCCTAGCCTGAACCGTAACCCTAACCCTTCCCCGAAGCCTGACCCTCACCCGTCCCCTAATCCTAACCCGTACGCTAACACTAACCCACTCCCTCACACGTACGCTCCCCGTAAAGCGTTGTCGTACCCTCCCCTGGACCCTAAACCGTCCCCGTCTCCTAACCCTAACCCTAGCCCGAACCCTAACCCTAAACCTTCCCCGAAGCCTGACCCTCGCCCGTCCCCTAATCCTAACCCGTACGCTAACACTAACCAGCGCCCTCACACGTACACTCCCCCTAAAGCGTTGTCGTACCCTCCCCTGGACCATAAACCGTCCCCGTCCCCTAAACCTAACCCTAGCCCGAACCCTAACCCTAACTCTTCCCCGAAGCCTGACCCTCACCCGTCCCCTAATCCTAACCCGTACGCTAACACTAACCCGCGCGCTCACACGTACGCTCCCCATAAAGCATTGTGGTACCCTCCCCTGGACCCTAAACCGTCCCCGTCCCCTAACCCTAACCCTAGCCCGAAACCTAACCCTAACCCTTCCCCGAAGCCTGACCCTCACCCGTCCCCTAATCCTAACCCGTACGCTAACACTAACCTGCGCCCTCACGCGTACGCTCCCCCTAAAGCGTTGTCATACCCTCCCCTGGACCCTAAACCGTCCCCGTCCCCTAACTCTAACCCTAGCCCGAACCCTAAACCTAACCCTTCCCCAAAGCCTGACCCTCACCCGTCCCCTAATCCTAACCCGTATGCTAACACTAAACCGCGCCCTCACACGTTTGCTCCCCCTAAAGCGTTGTCGTACCCTCCCCTGGACCCGAAACCGTCCCCGTCCCCTAACCCTAACCCTAGCCCGAACCCTAACCCTAACCCTTCCCCGAAGCCTAACACTCACCCGTCCCCTAATACTAACCCGTACGCTAACACTAACCCACGCCCTCACACGTACGCTCCCCCTAAAGCGTTGTCGTACCCTCCACTGGACCCTAAACCGTCCCCGTACCCTAACCCTAACCCTAGCCCAAAACCTAACCCTAACCCTTCCCCGAAGCCTGACCCTCACCCGTCCCCTAATCCTCATCCGTACGCTAACACTAACCCGCGCCCTCACACGTACGCTCTCCCTAAAGCGTTGTCGTACCCTCCCCTGGACCCTAAACCGTCCCCGTCCCTAACCCTAACCCTAACCCTAGCCCGAACCCTAACCCTAACCCTTCCCCGAGGCTTGACCCTCACCCGTCCCCTAATCCTAACCTGTACGCTAACACTAACCCGCGCCCTCACACGTACGCTCCCCCTGAAGCGTTGTCGTACACTCCCCTGGACCCTAAACCGTCCCCGTCCCCTAACCCTAACCCTAGCCCGAACCCTAACCCTAACCCTTCGCCGAAGCCTGACCCTCACCCGTCCCCTAATCCTAACCCGTACGCTAACACTAACGCGCGCCCTCACACGTACGCTCCCCCTAAAGCGTTGTCGTACCCTCACCTGGACCCTAAACCGTCCTCGTGCCCTAACCCTAACCGTAGCCCGAACCCTAACCCTAACCCTTCCCCGAAGCCTGACCCTCACCCGTCCCCTAATCCTAACCCGTACGCTAACACTAACCTGCGCCCTCACGCGTACGCTCCCCCTAAAGCGTTGTCGTACCCTCCCCTGGACCCTAAACCGTCCCCGTCCCCTAACTCTAACCCTAGCCCGAACCCTAACCCTAACCCTTCCCCAAAGCCTGACCCTCACCCGTCCCCTAATCCTAACCCGTACGCTAACACTAACCCACGCCCTCACACGTACGCTCCCCCTAAAGCGTTGTCGTACCCTCCCCTGGACCCTAAACCGTCCCCGTACCCTAACCCTAACCCTAGCCCGAAACCTAACCCTAACCCTTCCCCGAAGCCTGACCCTCACCCGTCCCCTAATCCTCATCCGTACGCTAACACTAACCCGCGCCCTCACACGTACGCTCCCCCTAAAGCGTTGTCGTACCCTCTCCTGCACCCTATTCCGTACCCGTCCCCTAACCCTAACCCTAGCCCGAACCCTTACCCTAACCCTTCCCCGAAGCCTGACCCTCACCCGTCCCCTAATCCTAACCCGTACGCTAACACTAACCCGCGCCCTCACACGTACGCTCCCCCTAAAACGTTGTCGTACCTTCCCCTGGACCCTAAACCGTCCCCGTCCCCTAACCCTAACCCTAGCCCGAACCCTAACCCTAACCCTTCCCCGAAGCCTGACCCTCACTCTTCCCCTAATCCTAACCCGTACGCTAACACTAACCTGTGCCCTCACACGTACGCTCCCCCTAAAGCGTTGTCGTACCCTCCCCTGGACCCTAAACCGTCCCCGTCCCCTAACCCTAACCCTAGCCCGAACCGTAACCCTAACCCTTCCCCGAAGCCTGACCCTCACCCGTCCCCTAATCCTAACCCGTACGCCAACACTAACCCACTCCCTCACACGTACGCTCCCCGTAAAGCGTTGTCGTACCCTCCCCTGGACCCTAAACCGTCCCCTTCCCCTAACCCTAACCCTAGCCCGAACCCTAACCCTAACCCTTCCCCGAAGCCTGACCCTCGCCCGTCCCCTAATCCTAACCCGTACGCTAACACTAACCAGCGCCCTCACACGTACACTCCCCCTAAAGCGTTGTCGTACCCTCCCCTGGACCCTAAACCGTCCACATCCCCTAACCCTAACCCTGGCCCGAACCCTAACCCTAAGCCTTCCCCGAAGCCTGAGCCTCACCCGTCCCCTAATCCTAACGCGTACGCTAACACTAACCCGCGCCCTCACACGTACGCTCCCCCTAAAGCGTTGTCGTACCCTCCCCTGGACCCTAAGCCGTCCCCGTCCCCTAACCCTAACCCTAGCCCAAACCCTAACCCTAAACCTTCCCCGAAGCCTGACCCTCACCCATCCCCTAATCCTAACCCGTACGCTAACACTAACCCGCGCCCTCACACGTACGCTTCCCCTAAAGCGTTGTCGTACCCTCCCCTGGACCCTAAACCGTCCCCGTCCCCTAACCCTAACCCTAGCCCGAACCCTAACCCTAACACTTCCCCGAAGCCTGACCCTCACCCGTCCCCTCATCCTCACCCGTACCCTAACACTAACCCGCGCCCTCACACGTACGCTCCCCGTAAAGCATTGTGGTACCCTCCCCTGGACCCTAAACCGTCCCCGTCCCCTAACCCTAACCCTAGCCCGAACCCTAACCCTAACACTTCCCCGAAGCCTGACCCTCACCCGTCCCCTAATCCTAACCCGTACGCTAACACTAACCCGCGCCCTCACACGTACGCTCCCCCTAAAGCGTTGTCGTACCTTCCCCTGGACCCTAAACCCTCCCCGTCCCCTAACCCTAACCCTTGCCCGAACCCTAACCCTAACCCTTCCCCGAAGCCTGACCCTCACCCGTCCCCTAATCCTAACCCCTACGCTAACACTAACCCGTGCCCTCACACGGACGCTCCCCCTAAAGCGTTCTCGTACCATCCCCTGGACCCTAAACCGTCCCCGTCTCCTAACCCTAACCCTAGCCCGAACCCTAACCCTAACCCTTCCCCGAAGCCTGACCCTCACACGTCCCCTAATCCTAACCCGTACGCTAACACTAACCCGCGCCCTCACACATATGCTCCCCCTAAAGCGTTGTCGTACCCTCCCCTGGACCCTAAACCGTCCCCGTCCCCTAACCCTAACCCTAGCCCGAAACCTAACCCTAACCCTTCCCCGAAGCCTGACCCTCACCCGTCCCCTAATCCTCATCCGTACGCTAACACTAACCCGCGCCCTCACACGTACGCTCCCCCTAAAGCGTTGTCGTACCCTCACCTGGACCCTAAACCGTCCTCGTGCCCTAACCCTAACCGTAGCCCGAACCCTAACCCTAACCCTTCCCCGAAGCCTGACCCTCACCCGTCCCCTAATCCTAACCCGTACGCTAACACTAACCTGCGCGCTCACGCGTACGCTCCCCCTAAAGCGTTGTCGTACCCTCCCCTGGACCCTAAACCGTCCCCGTCCCCTAACTCTAACCCTAGCCCGAACCCTAACCCTAACCCTTCCCCAAAGCCTGACCCTCACCCGTCCCCTAATCCTAACCCGTACGCTAACACTAACCCACGCCCTCACACGTACGCTCCCCCTAAAGCGTTGTCGTACCCTCCCCTGGACCCTAAACCGTCCCCGTACCCTAACCCTAACCCTAGCCCGAAACCTAACCCTAACCCTTCCCCGAAGCCTGACCCTCACCCGTCCCCTAATCCTCATCCGTACGCTAACACTAACCCGCGCCCTCACACGTACGCTCCCCCTAAAGCGTTGTCGTACCCTCTCCTGCACCCTATTCCGTACCCGTCCCCTAACCCTAACCCTAGCCCGAACCCTTACCCTAACCCTTCCCCGAAGCCTGACCCTCACCCGTCCCCTAATCCTAACCCGTACGCTAACACTAACCCGCGCCCTCACACGTACGCTCCCCCTAAAACGTTGTCGTACCTTCCCCTGGACCCTAAACCGTCCCCGTCCCCTAACCCTAACCCTAGCCCGAACCCTAACCCTAACCCTTCCCCGAAGCCTGACCCTCACTCTTCCCCTAATCCTAACCCGTACGCTAACACTAACCTGTGCCCTCACACGTACGCTCCCCCTAAAGCGTTGTCGTACCCTCCCCTGGACCCTAAACCGTCCCCGTCCCCTAACCCTAACCCTAGCCCGAACCGTAACCCTAACCCTTCCCCGAAGCCTGACCCTCACCCGTCCCCTAATCCTAACCCGTACGCCAACACTAACCCACTCCCTCACACGTACGCTCCCCGTAAAGCGTTGTCGTACCCTCCCCTGGACCCTAAACCGTCCCCTTCCCCTAACCCTAACCCTAGCCCGAACCCTAACCCTAACCCTTCCCCGAAGCCTGACCCTCGCCCGTCCCCTAATCCTAACCCGTACGCTAACACTAACCAGCGCCCTCACACGTACACTCCCCCTAAAGCGTTGTCGTACCCTCCCCTGGACCCTAAACCGTCCACATCCCCTAACCCTAACCCTGGCCCGAACCCTAACCCTAAGCCTTCCCCGAAGCCTGAGCCTCACCCGTCCCCTAATCCTAACGCGTACGCTAACACTAACCCGCGCCCTCACACGTACGCTCCCCCTAAAGCGTTGTCGTACCCTCCCCTGGACCCTAAGCCGTCCCCGTCCCCTAACCCTAACCCTAGCCCAAACCCTAACCCTAAACCTTCCCCGAAGCCTGACCCTCACCCATCCCCTAATCCTAACCCGTACGCTAACACTAACCCGCGCCCTCACACGTACGCTTCCCCTAAAGCGTTGTCGTACCCTCCCCTGGACCCTAAACCGTCCCCGTCCCCTAACCCTAACCCTAGCCCGAACCCTAACCCTAACACTTCCCCGAAGCCTGACCCTCACCCGTCCCCTCATCCTCACCCGTACCCTAACACTAACCCGCGCCCTCACACGTACGCTCCCCGTAAAGCATTGTGGTACCCTCCCCTGGACCCTAAACCGTCCCCGTCCCCTAACCCTAACCCTAGCCCGAACCCTAACCCTAACACTTCCCCGAAGCCTGACCCTCACCCGTCCCCTAATCCTAACCCGTACGCTAACACTAACCCGCGCCCTCACACGTACGCTCCCCCTAAAGCGTTGTCGTACCTTCCCCTGGACCCTAAACCCTCCCCGTCCCCTAACCCTAACCCTTGCCCGAACCCTAACCCTAACCCTTCCCCGAAGCCTGACCCTCACCCGTCCCCTAATCCTAACCCCTACGCTAACACTAACCCGTGCCCTCACACGGACGCTCCCCCTAAAGCGTTCTCGTACCATCCCCTGGACCCTAAACCGTCCCCGTCTCCTAACCCTAACCCTAGCCCGAACCCTAACCCTAACCCTTCCCCGAAGCCTGACCCTCACACGTCCCCTAATCCTAACCCGTACGCTAACACTAACCCGCGCCCTCACACATATGCTCCCCCTAAAGCGTTGTCGTACCCTCCCCTGGACCCTAAACCGTCCCCGTCCCCTAACCCTAACCCTAGCCCGAAACCTAACCCTAACCCTTCCCCGAAGCCTGACCCTCACCCGTCCCCTAATCCTCATCCGTACGCTAACACTAACCCGCGCCCTCACACGTACGCTCCCCCTAAAGCGTTGTCGTACCCTCTCCTGCACCCTATTCCGTCCCCGTCCCCTAACCCTAACCCTAGCCCGAACCCTAACCCTAACCCTTCCCCGAAGCCTGACCCTCACCCGTCCCCTAATCCTAACCCGTACGCTAACACTAACCCGCGCCCTCACACGTACGCTCCCCCTAAAACGTTGTCGTACCCTCCCCTGGACCCTAAACCGTCCCCGTCCCCTAACCCTAACCCTAGCCCGAACCCTAACCCTAACCCTTCCGCGAAGCCTGACCCTCACTCGTCCCCTAATACTAACCCGTACGCTAACACTAACCTGTGCCCTCACACGTACGCTCCCCCTAAAGCGTTGTCGTACCCTCTCCTGGACCCTAAACCGTCCCCGTCCCCTAACCCTAACCCTAGCCTGAACCGTAACCCTAACCCTTCCCCGAAGCCTGACCCTCACCCGTCCCCTAATCCTAACCCGTACGCTAACACTAACCCACTCCCTCACACGTACGCTCCCCGTAAAGCGTTGTCGTACCCTCCCCTGGACCCTAAACCGTCCCCGTCTCCTAACCCTAACCCTAGCCCGAACCCTAACCCTAACCCTTCCCCGAAGCCTGACCCTCGCCCGTCCCCTAATCCTAACCCGTACGCTAACACTAACCAGCGCCCTCACACGTACACTCCCCCTAAAGCGTTGTCGTACCCTCCCCTGGACCATAAACCGTCCCCGTCCCCTAAACCTAACCCTAGCCCGAACCCTAACCCTAACCCTTCCCCGAAGCCTGACCCTCACCCGTCCCCTAATCCTAACCCGTACGCTAACACTAACCCGCGCCCTCACACGTACGCTCCCCATAAAGCATTGTGGTACCCTCCCCTGGACCCTAAACCGTCCCCGTCCCCTAACCCTAACCCTAGCCCGAACCCTAACCCTAACACTTCCCCGAAGCCTGACCCTCACCCGTCCCCTAATCCTAACCCGTACGCTAACACTAACCCGCGCCCTCACACGTACGCTCCCCCTAAAGCGTTGTCGTACCTTCCCCTGGACCCTAAACCCTCCCCGTCCCCTAACCCTAACCCTTGCCCGAACCCTAACCCTAACCCTTCCCCGAAGCCTGACCCTCACCCGTCCCCTAATCCTAACCCCTACGCTAACACTAACCCGTGCCCTCACACGGACGCTCCCCCTAAAGCGTTCTCGTACCATCCCCTGGACCCTAAACCGTCCCCGTCCCCTAACCCTAACCCTAGCCCGAACCCTAACCCTAACCCTTCCCCGAAGCCTGACCCTCACCCGTCACCTAATCCTAACCCGTACGCTAACACTAACCCACGCCCTCACACATATGCTCCCCCTAAAGCGTTGTCGTACCCTCCCCTGGACCCTAAACCGTCCCCGTCCCCTAACCCTAACCCTAGCCCGAAACCTAACCCTAACCCTTCCCCGAAGCCTGACCCTCACCCGTCCCCTAATCCTCACCCGTACGCTAACCCTAACCCGCGCCCTCACACGTACGCTCCCCCTAAAGCGTTGTCGTACCCTCCCCTGGACCCTAAACCGTCCCCGTCCCCCAACCCTAACCCTAGCCCGAACCGTAACCCTAACACTTCCCCGAAGCCTGACCCTCACCCGTCCCCTAATCCTAACCCGTACGCTAACACTAACCCGCGCCCTCACACGTACGCTCCCCCTAAAGCGTTGTCCTACCCTTCCCTGGACCCTAACCATCCCCGTCCCCTAACCCTAACCCTAGCCTGAACCCTAACCCTAACCCTTCCCCGAAGCCTAACCCTCACCCGTCCCTTAATCCTAACCCGTACGCTAACACTAACCCGCGCCATCACACGTACACTCCCCCTAAAGCATTGTCGTTCCCTCCCCTGGACCCTAAACCGTCCCCGTCCCCTAAACCTAACCCTAGCCCGAACCCTAGCCCTAACCCTTCCCCGAAGCCTGACCCTCACCCGTCCCCTAATCCTAACCCGTATGCTAACACTGACCCACGCCCTCACACGTACGCTCCCCCTAAAGCGTTGTCGTACCCTCCCCTGGACCCTAAACCGTCCCCGTCCCCTAACCCTAACCCTAGCCCGAACCCTAACCCTAACCCTTCCCCGAAGCCTGACCCTCACCCGTCCCCTAATCCTAACCCGTACGCGAACCCTAACCAGCGCCGTCACACGTACGCTCCACCTACAGCGTTGTCGTACACTCCCCTGGACCCTAAACCGTCCCCGTCCCCTAACCCTAACCCTAGCCCGAACCCTAACCCTAAGCCTTCCCCGAAGCCTGACCCTCACCCGTCCCCTAATCCTAACCCGTACGCTAACCCTAACCAGCGCCCTCACACGTACGCTCCCCCTAAAGCGTTGTCGTACCCTTCCCCTGGACCCTAAGCTGTCCCCGTCCCCTAACCCTAACCCTAGCCCTAACCCTAACCCTAACACTTCCCCGAAGCCTGACCCGAACCCGTCCCCTCATCCTCACCCGTACGCTAACACTAACCCGCGCCCTCACACGTACGCTCCCCCTAAAGCATTGTGGTACCCTCCCCTGGACCCTAAACCGTCCCCGTCCCCTAACCCTAACCCTAGCCCGAACCCTAACACTAACACTTCCCCGAAGCCTGACCCGAACCCGTCCCCTAATCCTAACCCGTACGCTAACACTAACCCGCGCCCTCACACGTACGCTCCCCCTAAAGCGTTGTCGTACCCTCCCCTGGACCCTAAACCGTCCCCGTCCCCTAACCCTAATCCTAGCCCGAACCCTAACCCTAACCCTTCCCCGAAGCCTGACCCTCACCCGTCCCCTAATCCTAACCCGTACGCTAACACTAACCTACGCCCTCACACGTACGCTCCCCCTAAAGCGTTGTCGTACCCTCCACTGGACCCTAAACCGTCCCCGTACCCTAACCCTAACCCTAGCCCAAAACCTAACCCTAACCCTTCCCCGAAGCCTGACCCTCACCCGTCCCCTAATCCTCATCCGTACGCTAACACTAACCCGCGCCCTCACACGTACGCTCCCCCTAAAGCGTTGTCGTACCCTCCCCTGGACCCTAAACCGTCCCCGTCCCTAACCCTAACCCTAACCCTAGCCCGAACCCTAACCCTAACCCTTCCCCGAGGCTTGACCCTCACCCGTCCCCTAATCCTAACCTGTACGCTAACACTAACCCGCGCCCTCACACGTACGCTCCCCCTGAAGCGTTGTCGTACACTCCCCTGGACCCTAAACCGTCCCCGTCCCCTAACCCTAACCCTAGCCCGAACCCTAACCCTAACCCTTCGCCGAAGCCTGACCCTCACCCGTCCCCTAATCCTAACCCGTACGCTAACACTAACGCGCGCCCTCACACGTACGCTCCCCCTAAAGCGTTGTCGTACCCTCACCTGGACCCTAAACCGTCCTCGTGCCCTAACCCTAACCCTAGCCCGAACCCTAACCCTAACCCTTCCCCGAAGCCTGACCCTCACCCGTCCCCTAATCCTAACCCGTACGCTAACACTAACCTGCGCCCTCACGCGTACGCTCCCCCTAAAGCGTTGTCGTACCCTCCCCTGGACCCTAAACCGTCCCCGTCCCCTAACTCTAACCCTAGCCCGAACCCTAACCCTAACCCTTCCCCAAAGCCTGACCCTCACCCGTCCCCTAATCCTAACCCGTACGCTAACACTAACCCACGCCCTCACACGTACGCTCCCCCTAAAGCGTTGTCGTACCCTCCCCTGGACCCTAAACCGTCCCCGTACCCTAACCCTAACCCTAGCCCGAAACCTAACCCTAACCCTTCCCCGAAGCCTGACCCTCACCCGTCCCCTAATCCTCATCCGTACGCTAACACTAACCCGCGCCCTCACACGTACGCTCCCCCTAAAGCGTTGTCGTACCCTCTCCTGCACCCTATTCCGTACCCGTCCCCTAACCCTAACCCTAGCCCGAACCCTTACCCTAACCCTTCCCCGAAGCCTGACCCTCACCCGTCCCCTAATCCTAACCCGTACGCTAACACTAACCCGCGCCCTCACACGTACGCTCCCCCTAAAACGTTGTCGTACCTTCCCCTGGACCCTAAACCGTCCCCGTCCCCTAACCCTAACCCTAGCCCGAACCCTAACCCTAACCCTTCCCCGAAGCCTGACCCTCACTCTTCCCCTAATCCTAACCCGTACGCTAACACTAACCTGTGCCCTCACACGTACGCTCCCCCTAAAGCGTTGTCGTACCCTCCCCTGGACCCTAAACCGTCCCCGTCCCCTAACCCTAACCCTAGCCCGAACCGTAACCCTAACCCTTCCCCGAAGCCTGACACTCACCCGTCCCCTAATCCTAACCCGTACGCTAACACTAACCCACTCCCTCACACGTACGCTCCCCGTAAAGCGTTGTCGTACCCTCCCCTGGACCCTAAACCGTCCCCTTCCCCTAACCCTAACCCTAGCCCGAACCCTAACCCTAACCCTTCCCCGAAGCCTGACCCTCGCCCGTCCCCTAATCCTAACCCGTACGCTAACACTAACCAGCGCCCTCACACGTACACTCCCCCTAAAGCGTTGTCGTACCCTCCCCTGGACCCTAAACCGTCCACATCCCCTAACCCTAACCCTGGCCCGAACCCTAACCCTAAGCCTTCCCCGAAGCCTGAGCCTCACCCGTCCCCTAATCCTAACGCGTACGCTAACACTAACCCGCGCCCTCACACGTACGCTCCCCCTAAAGCGTTGTCGTACCCTCCCCTGGACCCTAAGCCGTCCCCGTCCCCTAACCCTAACCCTAGCCCAAACCCTAACCCTAAACCTTCCCCGAAGCCTGACCCTCACCCATCCCCTAATCCTAACCCGTACGCTAACACTAACCCGCGCCCTCACACGTACGCTTCCCCTAAAGCGTTGTCGTACCCTCCCCTGGACCCTAAACCGTCCCCGTCCCCTAACCCTAACCCTAGCCCGAACCCTAACCCTAACCCTTCCCCGAAGCCTGACCCTCACCCGTCCCCTCATCCTCACCCGTACCCTAACACTAACCCGCGCCCTCACACGTACGCTCCCCGTAAAGCATTGTGGTACCCTCCCCTGGACCCTAAACCGTCCCCGTCCCCTAACCCTAACCCTAGCCCGAACCCTAACCCTAACACTTCCCCGAAGCCTGACCCTCACCCGTCCCCTAATCCTAACCCGTACGCTAACACTAACCCGCGCCCTCACACGTACGCTCCCCCTAAAGCGTTGTCGTACCTTCCCCTGGACCCTAAACCCTCCCCGTCCCCTAACCCTAACCCTTGCCCGAACCCTAACCCTAACCCTTCCCCGAAGCCTGACCCTCACCCGTCCCCTAATCCTAACCCCTACGCTAACACTAACCCGTGCCCTCACACGGACGCTCCCCCTAAAGCGTTCTCGTACCATCCCCTGGACCCTAAACCGTCCCCGTCTCCTAACCCTAACCCTAGCCCGAACCCTAACCCTAACCCTTCCCCGAAGCCTGACCCTCACACGTCCCCTAATCCTAAACCGTACGCTAACACTAACCCGCGCCCTCACACATATGCTCCCCCTAAAGCGTTGTCGTACCCTCCCCTGGACCCTAAACCGTCCCCGTCCCCTAACCCTAACCCTAGCCCGAAACCTAACCCTAACCCTTCCCCGAAGCCTGACCCTCACCCGTCCCCTAATCCTCATCCGTACGCTAACACTAACCCGCGCCCTCACACGTACGCTCCCCCTAAAGCGTTGTCGTACCCTCTCCTGCACCCTATTCCGTCCCCGTCCCCTAACCCTAACCCTAGCCCGAACCCTAACCCTAACCCTTCCCCGAAGCCTGACCCTCACCCGTCCCCTAATCCTAACCCGTACGCTAACACTAACCCGCGCCCTCACACGTACGCTCCCCCTAAAACGTTGTCGTACCCTCCCCTGGACCCTAAACCGTCCCCGTCCCCTAACCCTAACCCTAGCCCGAACCCTAACCCTAACCCTTCCCCGAAGCCTGACCCTCACTCGTCCCCTAATACTAACCCGAACGCTAACACTAACCTGTGCCCTCACACGTACGCTCCCCCTAAAGCGTTGTCGTACCCTCTCCTGGACCCTAAACCGTCCCCGTCCCCTAACCCTAACCCTAGCCTGAACCGTAACCCTAACCCTTCCCCGAAGCCTGACCCTCACCCGTCCCCTAATCCTAACCCGTACGCTAACACTAACCCACTCCCTCACACGTACGCTCCCCGTAAAGCGTTGTCGTACCCTCCCCTGGACCCTAAACCGTCCCCGTCTCCTAACCCTAACCCTAGCCCGAACCCTAACCCTAACCCTTCCCCGAAGCCTGACCCTCGCCCGTCCCCTAATCCTAACCCGTACGCTAACACTAACCAGCGCCCTCACACGTACACTCCCCCTAAAGCGTTGTCGTACCCTCCCCTGGACCATAAACCGTCCCCGTCCCCTAAACCTAACCCTAGCCCGAACCCTAACCCTAACCCTTCCCCGAAGCCTGACCCTCACCCGTCCCCTAATCCTAACCCGTACGCTAACACTAACCCGCGCCCTCACACGTACGCTCCCCATAAAGCATTGTGGTACCCTCCCCTGGACCCTAAACCGTCCCCGTCCCCTAACCCTAACCCTAGCCCGAACCCTAACCCTAACACTTCCCCGAAGCCTGACCCTCACCCGTCCCCTAATCCTAACCCGTACGCTAACACTAACCCGCGCCCTCACACGTACGCTCCCCCTAAAGCGTTGTCGTACCTTCCCCTGGACCCTAAACCCTCCCCGTCCCCTAACCCTAACCCTTGCCCGAACCCTAACCCTAACCCTTCCCCGAAGCCTGACCCTCACCCGTCCCCTAATCCTAACCCCTACGCTAACACTAACCCGTGCCCTCACACGGACGCTCCCCCTAAAGCGTTCTCGTACCATCCCCTGGACCCTAAACCGTCCCCGTCCCCTAACCCTAACCCTAGCCCGAACCCTAACCCTAACCCTTCCCCGAAGCCTGACCCTCACCCGTCCCCTAATCCTAACCCGTACGCTAACACTAACCCACGCCCTCACACATATGCTCCCCCTAAAGCGTTGTCGTACCCTCCCCTGGACCCTAAACCGTCCCCGTCCCCTAACCCTAACCCTAGCCCGAAACCTAACCCTAACCCTTCCCCGAAGCCTGACCCTCACCCGTCCCCTAATCCTCACCCGTACGCTAACCCTAACCCGCGCCCTCACACGTACGCTCCCCCTAAAGCGTTGTCGTACCCTCCCCTGGACCCTAAACCGTCCCCGTCCCCCAACCCTAACCCTAGCCCGAACCGTAACCCTAACACTTCCCCGAAGCCTGACCCTCACCCGTCCCCTAATCCTAACCCGTACGCTAACACTAACCCGCGCCCTCACACGTACGCTCCCCCTAAAGCGTTGTCCTACCCTTCCCTGGACCCTAACCATCCCCGTCCCCTAACCCTAACCCTAGCCTGAACCCTAACCCTAACCCTTCCCCGAAGCCTAACCCTCACCCGTCCCTTAATCCTAACCCGTACGCTAACACTAACCCGCGCCATCACACGTACACTCCCCCTAAAGCATTGTCGTTCCCTCCCCTGGACCCTAAACCGTCCCCGTCCCCTAAACCTAACCCTAGCCCGAACCCTAGCCCTAACCCTTCCCCGAAGCCTGACCCTCACCCGTCCCCTAAACCTAACCCGTATGCTAACACTGACCCACGCCCTCACACGTACGCTCCCCCTAAAGCGTTGTCATACCCTCCCCTGGACCCTAAACCGTCCCCGTCCCCTAACCCTAACCCTAGCCCGAACCCTAACCCTAACCCTTCCCCGAAGCCTGACCCTCACCCGTCCCCTAATCCTAACCCGTACGCGAACCCTAACCAGCGCCGTCACACGTACGCTCCACCTACAGCGTTGTCGTACACTCCCCTGGACCCTAAACCGTCCCCGTCCCCTAACCCTAACCCTAGCCCGAACCCTAACCCTAACCCTTCCCCGAAGCCTGACCCTCACCCGTCCCCTAATCCTCACCTGTACGCTAACACTAAGTTGCGCCCTCACACGTACGCTCCCCCTAAAGCGTTCTCATACCCTCCCCTGGACCCTAAACCGTCCCCGTCCCCTAACCCTAACCCTAGCCCGAACCCTAACCCTAAACCTTCCCCGAAGTCTGACCCTCACCCGTCCCCTAATCCTAACCCGTACGCTAACACTAACCTGCGCCCTCACGCGTACGCTCCCCCTAAAGCGTTGTCGTAACCTCCCCTGGACCCTAAACCGTCCCCGTCTCCTAACTCTAACCCTAGCCCGAACCCTAACCCTAACCCTTCCCCAAAGCCTGACCCTCACCCGTCCCCTAATCCTAACCCGTACGCTAACACTAACCCACGCCCTCACACGTACGCTCCCCCTAAAGCGTTGTCGTACCCTCCCCTGGACCCTAAACCGTCCCCGTACCCTAACCCTAACCCTAGCCCGAAACCTAACCCTAACCCTTCCCCGAAGCCTGACCCTCACCCGTCCCCTAATCCTCATCCGTACGCTAACACTAACCCGCGCCCTCACACGTACGCTCCCCCTAAAGCGTTGTCGTACCCTCTCCTGCACCCTATTCCGTCCCCGTCCCCTAACCCTAACCCTAGCCCGAACCCTAACCCTAACCCTTCCCCGAAGCCTGACCCTCACCCGTCCCCTAATCCTAACCCGTACGCTAACACTAACCCGCGCCCTCACACGTACGCTCCCCCTAAAACGTTGTCATACCCTCCCCTGGACCCTAAACCGTCCCCGTCCCCTAACCCTAACCCTAGCCCGAACCCTAACCCTAACCCTTCCCCGAAGCCTGACCCTCACTCGTCCCCTAATCCTAACCCGTACGCTAACACTAACCTGTGCCCTCACACGTACGCTCCCCCTAAAGCGTTGTCGTACCCTCCCCTGGACCCTAAACCGTCCCCGTCCCCTAACCCTAACCCTAGCCCGAACCGTAACCCTAACCCTTCCCCGAAGCCTGACCCTCACCCGTCCCCTAATCCTAACCCGTACGCTAACACTAACCCACTCCCTCACACGTACGCTCCCCGTAAAGCGTTGTCGTACCCTCCCCTGGACCCTAAACCGTCCCCGTCCCCTAACCCTAACCCTAGCCCGAACCCTAACCCTAACCCTTCCCCGAAGCCTGACCCTCGCCCGTCCCCTAATCCTAACCCGTACGCTAACACTAACCAGCGCCCTCACACGTACACTCCCCCTAAAGCGTTGTCGTACCCTCCCCTGGACCATAAACCGTCCCCGTCCCCTAAACCTAACCCTAGCCCGAACCCTAACCCTAACCCTTCCCCGAAGCCTGACCCTCACCCGTCCCCTAATCCTAACCCGTACGCTAACACTAACCCGCGCCCTCACACGTACGCTCCCCCTAAAGCGTTGTCGTACCCTCCCCTGGACCCTAAACCGTCCCCATCCCCTAACCCTAACCCTGGCCCGAACCCTAACCCTAAGCCTTCCCCGAAGCCTGAGCCTCACCCGTCCCCTAATCCTAACGCGTACGCTAACACTAACCCGCGCCCTCACACGTACGCTCCCCCTAAAGCGTTGTCGTACCCTCCCCTGGACCCTAAGCCGTCCCCGTCCCCTAACCCTAACCCTAGCCCAAACCCTAACCCTAACCCTTCCCTGAAGCCTGACCCTCACCCATCCCCTAATCCTAACCCGTACGCTAACACTAACCCGCGCCCTCACACGTACGCTTCCCCTAAAGCGTTGTCGTACCCTCCCCTGGACCCTAAACCGTCCCCGTCCCCTAACCCTAACCTTAGCCCGAACCCTAACCCTAACCCTTCCCCGAACCCAGACCCTCACCCGTCCCCTCATCCTCACCCGTACGCTAACACTAACCCGCGCCCTCACACGTACGCTCCCCCTAAAGCATTGTGGTACCCTCCCCTGGACCCTAAACCGTCCCCGTCCCCTAACCCTAACCCTAGCCCGAACCCTAACCCTAACACTTCCCCGAAGCCTGACCCTCACCCGTCCCCTAATCCTAACCCGTACGCTAACACTAACCCGCGCCCTCATACGTACGCTCCCCCTAAAGCGTTGTCGTACCTTCCCCTGGACTCTAAACCCTCCCCGTCCCCTAACCCTAACCCTTGCCCGAACCCTAACCCTAACCCTTCCCCGAAGCCTGACCCTCACCCGTCCCCTAATCCTAACCCCTACGCTAACACTAACCCGTGCCCTCACACGGACGCTCCCCCTAAAGCGTTCTCGTACCATCCCCTGGACCCTAAACCGTCCCCGTCCCCTAACCCTAACCCTAGCCCGAAACCTAACCCTAACCCTTCCCCGAAGCCTGACCCTCACCCGTCCCCTAATCCTCACCCGTACGCTAACACTAACCCGCGCCCTCACACGTACGCTCCCCCTAAAGCGTTGTCGTACCCTCCCCTGGACCCTAAACCGTCCCCGTCCCCCAACCCTAACCCTAGCCCGAACCGTAACCCTAACACTTCCCCGAAGCCTGACCCTCACCCGTCCCCTAATCCTAACCCGTACGCTAACACTAACCCGCGCCCTCACACGTACGCTCCCCCTAAAGCGTTGTCCTACCCTTCCCTGGACCCTAACCATCCCCGTCCCCTAACCCTAACCCTAGCCCGAACCCTAACCCTAACCCTTCCCCGAAGCCTAACCCTCACCCGTCCCTTAATCCTAACCCGTACGCTAACACTAACCCGCGCCATCACACGTACACTCCCCCTAAAGCATTGTCGTTCCCTCCCCTGGACCCTAAACCGTCCCCGTCCCCTAAACCTAACCCTAGCCCGAACCCTAGCCCTAACCCTTCCCCGAAGCCTGACCCTCACCCGTCCCCTAATCCTAACCCGTATGCTAACACTGACCCACGCCCTCACACGTACGCTCCCCCTAAAGCGTTGTCGTACCCTCCCCTGGACCCTAAACCGTCCCCGTCCCCTAACCCTAACCCTAGCCCGAACCCTAACCCTAACCCTTCCCCGAAGCCTGACCCTCACCCGTCCCCTAATCCTAACCCGTACGCGAACCCTAACCAGCGCCGTCACACGTACGCTCCACCTACAGCGTTGTCGTACACTCCCCTGGACCCTAAACCGTCCCCGTCCCCTAACCCTAACCCTAGCCCGAACCCTAACCCTAAGCCTTCCCCGAAGCCTGACCCTCACCCGTCCCCTAATCCTAACCCGTATGCTAACCCTAACCAGCGCCCTCACACGTACGCTCCCCCTAAAGCGTTGTCGTACCCTTCCCCTGGACCCTAAGCTGTCCCCGTCCCCTAACCCTAACCCTAGCCCTAACCCTAACCCTAACACTTCCCCGAAGCCTGACCCGAACCCGTCCCCTCATCCTCACCCGTACGCTAACACTAACCCGCGCCCTCACACGTACGCTCCCCCTAAAGCATTGTGGTACCCTCCCCTGGACCCTAAACCGTCCCCGTCCCCTAACCCTAACCCTAGCCCGAACCCTAACCCTAACCCTTCCCCGAAGCCTGACCCTCACCCGTCCCCTATTCCTAACCCGTACGCTAACACTAACCTACGCCCTCACGCGTACGCTCCCCCTAAAGCGTTGTCGTACCCTCCCCTGGACCCTAAACCGTACCCGTCCCCTAACCCTAACCCTAGCCGGAACCCTACCCCTAACCTTTCCCCGAAGCCTGACCCTCAACCGACCCCTAATCCTAACCCGTACGCTAACACTAACCCGCGCCCTCAGGTGTACGCTCCCCCTAAAGCGTTGTCGTACCCTCCCCTGGACCCTAAACCATCCCCGTCCCCTAACCCTAACCCTAGCCCGAACCCTAACCCTAACGCTTCCCTGAAGCCTGACCCTCACCCGTCCACTAATCCTAACCCGTACGCTAACACTAACCCGCGCCCTCACACGTACGCTCCCCCTAAAGCGTTGTCATACCCTCCCCTGGACCCTAAACCATCCCCATCCCCTAACCCTAACCCTAGCCCGAACCCTAACCCTAACCCTTCCCCGAAGCCTGACCATCACCCGTCCCCTAATCCTAACCCGTACGCTAACACTAACCCGCGCCCTCACATGTACGCTCCCCTTAAAGCGTTGTCGTACCCTCCCCTGGACCCTAAACCGTCCCCGTCCCTAACCCTAACCCTAACCCTAGCCCGAACACTAACCCTAACCCTTCCCCGAGGCTTGACCCTCACCCGTCCCCTAATCCTAACCCGTACGCTAACACTAACCCGCGCCCTCACACGTACGCTCCCCCTGAAGCGTTGTCGTACACTCCCCTGGACCCTAAACCGTCCCCGTCCCCTAACCCTAACCCTAGCCCGAACCCTAACCCTAACCCTTCCCCGAAGCCTGACCCTCACCCGTCCCCTAATCCTAACCCGTACGCTAACACTAACCTGCGCCCTCACGCGTACGCTCCCCCTAAAGCGTTGTCGTACCCTCCCCTGGACCCTAAACCGTCCCCGTCCCCTAACTCTAACCCTAGCCCGAACCCTAACCCTAACCCTTCCCCAAAGCCTGACCCTCACCCGTCCCCTAATCCTAACCCGTACGCTAACACTGACCCACGCCCTCACACGTACGCTCCCCCTAAAGCGTTGTCGTACCCTCCCCTGGACCCTAAACCGTCCCCGTCCCCTAACCCTAACCCTAGCCCGAACCCTAACCCTAACCCTTCCCCGAAGCCTGACCCTCACCCGTCCCCTAATCCTAACCCGTACGCGAACCCTAACCAGCGCCGTCACACGTACGCTCCACCTACAGCGTTGTCGTACACTCCCCTGGACCCTAAACCGTCCCCGTCCCCTAACCCTAACCCTAGCCCGAACCCTAACCCTAAGCCTTCCCCGAAGCCTGACCCTCACCCGTCCCCTAATCCTAACCCGTACGCTAACCCTAACCAGCGCCCTCACACGTACGCTCCCCCTAAAGCGTTGTCGTACCCTCCCCTGGACCCTAAACCGTCCCCGTCCCCTAACCCTAACCCTAGCCCGAACCGTAACCCTAACCCTTCCCCGAAGCCTGACCCTCACCCGTCCCCTAATCCTAACCCGTACGCTAACACTAACCCACTCCCTCACACGTACGCTCCCCGTAAAGCGTTGTCGTACCCTCCCCTGGACCCTAAACCGTCCCCGTCCCCTAACCCTAACCCTAGCCCGAACCCTAACCCTAACCCTTCCCCGAAGCCTGACCCTCGCCCGTCCCCTAATCCTAACCCGTACGCTAACACTAACCTGCGCCCTCACGCGTACGCTCCCCCTAAAGCGTTGTCGTACCCTCCCCTGGACCCTAAACCGTCCCCGTCCCCTAACCCTAACCCTAGCCCGAACCCTAACCCTAACCCTTCCCCGAAGCCTGACCCTCACCCGTCCCCTAATCCTAACCCGTACGCTAACACTAACCTGCGCCCTCACGCGTACGCTCCCCCTAAAGCGTTGTCGTACCCTCCCCTGGACCCTAAACCGTCCCCGTCCCCTAACTCTAACCCTAGCCCGAACCCTAACCCTAACCCTTCCCCAAAGCCTGACCCTCACCCGTCCCCTAATCCTAACCCGTACGCTAACACTGACCCACGCCCTCACACGTACGCTCCCCCTAAAGCGTTGTCGTACCCTCCCCTGGACCCTAAACCGTCCCCGTCCCCTAACCCTAACCCTAGCCCGAACCCTAACCCTAACCCTTCCCCGAAGCCTGACCCTCACCCGTCCCCTAATCCTAACCCGTACGCGAACCCTAACCAGCGCCGTCACACGTACGCTCCACCTACAGCGTTGTCGTACACTCCCCTGGACCCTAAACCGTCCCCGTCCCCTAACCCTAACCCTAGCCCGAACCCTAACCCTAAGCCTTCCCCGAAGCCTGACCCTCACCCGTCCCCTAATCCTAACCCGTACGCTAACCCTAACCAGCGCCCTCACACGTACGCTCCCCCTAAAGCGTTGTCGTACCCTCCCCTGGACCCTAAACCGTCCCCGTCCCCTAACCCTAACCCTAGCCCGAACCGTAACCCTAACCCTTCCCCGAAGCCTGACCCTCACCCGTCCCCTAATCCTAACCCGTACGCTAACACTAACCCACTCCCTCACACGTACGCTCCCCGTAAAGCGTTGTCGTACCCTCCCCTGGACCCTAAACCGTCCCCGTCCCCTAACCCTAACCCTAGCCCGAACCCTAACCCTAACCCTTCCCCGAAGCCTGACCCTCGCCCGTCCCCTAATCCTAACCCGTACGCTAACACTAACCAGCGCCCTCACACGTACACTCCCCCTAAAGCGTTGTCGTACCCTCCCCTGGACCATAAACCGTCCCCGTCCCCTAAACCTAACCCTAGCCCGAACCCTAACCCTAACCCTTCCCCGAAGCCTGACCCTCACCCGTCCCCTAATCCTAACCCGTACGCTAACACTAACCCGCGCCCTCACACGTACGCTCCCCCTAAAGCGTTGTCGTACCCTCCCCTGGACCATAAACCGTCCCCGTCCCCTAACCCTAACCCTAGCCCGAACCCTAACCCTAACCCTTCCCCGAACCCAGACCCTCACCCGTCCCCTCATCCTCACCCGTACGCTAACACTAACCCGCGCCCTCACACGTACGCTCCCCCTAAAGCATTGTGGTACCCTCCCCTGGACCCTAAACCGTCCCCGTCCCCTAACCCTAACCCTAGCCCGAACCCTAACCCTAACCCTTCCCCGAAGCCTGACCCTCACCCGTCCCCTAATCCTAACCCGTACGCTAACACTAACCCGCGCCCTCACACGTACGCTCCCCCTGAAGCGTTGTCGTACACTCCCCTGGACCCTAAACCGTCCCCGTCCCCTAACCCTAACCCTAGCCCGAACCCTAACCCTAACCCTTCCCCGAAGCCTGACCCTCACCCGTCCCCTAATCCTAACCCGTACGCTAACACTAACCTGCGCCCTCACGCGTACGCTCCCCCTAAAGCGTTGTCGTACCCTCCCCTGGACCCTAAACCGTCCCCGTCCCCTAACTCTAACCCTAGCCCGAACCCTAACCCTAACCCTTCCCCAAAGCCTGACCCTCACCCGTCCCCTAATCCTAACCCGTACGCTAACACTGACCCACGCCCTCACACGTACGCTCCCCCTAAAGCGTTGTCGTACCCTCCCCTGGACCCTAAACCGTCCCCGTCCCCTAACCCTAACCCTAGCCCGAACCCTAACCCTAACCCTTCCCCGAAGCCTGACCCTCACCCGTCCCCTAATCCTAACCCGTACGCGAACCCTAACCAGCGCCGTCACACGTACGCTCCACCTACAGCGTTGTCGTACACTCCCCTGGACCCTAAACCGTCCCCGTCCCCTAACCCTAACCCTAGCCCGAACCCTAACCCTAAGCCTTCCCCGAAGCCTGACCCTCACCCGTCCCCTAATCCTAACCCGTACGCTAACCCTAACCAGCGCCCTCACACGTACGCTCCCCCTAAAGCGTTGTCGTACCCTCCCCTGGACCCTAAACCGTCCCCGTCCCCTAACCCTAACCCTAGCCCGAACCGTAACCCTAACCCTTCCCCGAAGCCTGACCCTCACCCGTCCCCTAATCCTAACCCGTACGCTAACACTAACCCACTCCCTCACACGTACGCTCCCCGTAAAGCGTTGTCGTACCCTCCCCTGGACCCTAAACCGTCCCCGTCCCCTAACCCTAACCCTAGCCCGAACCCTAACCCTAACCCTTCCCCGAAGCCTGACCCTCGCCCGTCCCCTAATCCTAACCCGTACGCTAACACTAACCTGCGCCCTCACGCGTACGCTCCCCCTAAAGCGTTGTCGTACCCTCCCCTGGACCCTAAACCGTCCCCGTCCCCTAACCCTAACCCTAGCCCGAACCCTAACCCTAACCCTTCCCCGAAGCCTGACCCTCACCCGTCCCCTAATCCTAACCCGTACGCTAACACTAACCTGCGCCCTCACGCGTACGCTCCCCCTAAAGCGTTGTCGTACCCTCCCCTGGACCCTAAACCGTCCCCGTCCCCTAACCCTAACCCTAGCCCGAACCCTAACCCTAACCCTTCCCCGAAGCCTGACCCTCACCCGTCCCCTAATCCTAACCCGTACGCTAACACTAACCTGCGCCCTCACGCGTACGCTCCCCCTAAAGCGTTGTCGTACCCTCCCCTGGACCCTAAACCGTCCCCGTCCCCTAACTCTAACCCTAGCCCGAACCCTAACCCTAACCCTTCCCCAAAGCCTGACCCTCACCCGTCCCCTAATCCTAACCCGTACGCTAACACTGACCCACGCCCTCACACGTACGCTCCCCCTAAAGCGTTGTCGTACCCTCCCCTGGACCCTAAACCGTCCCCGTCCCCTAACCCTAACCCTAGCCCGAACCCTAACCCTAACCCTTCCCCGAAGCCTGACCCTCACCCGTCCCCTAATCCTAACCCGTACGCGAACCCTAACCAGCGCCGTCACACGTACGCTCCACCTACAGCGTTGTCGTACACTCCCCTGGACCCTAAACCGTCCCCGTCCCCTAACCCTAACCCTAGCCCGAACCCTAACCCTAAGCCTTCCCCGAAGCCTGACCCTCACCCGTCCCCTAATCCTAACCCGTACGCTAACCCTAACCAGCGCCCTCACACGTACGCTCCCCCTAAAGCGTTGTCGTACCCTCCCCTGGACCCTAAACCGTCCCCGTCCCCTAACCCTAACCCTAGCCCGAACCGTAACCCTAACCCTTCCCCGAAGCCTGACCCTCACCCGTCCCCTAATCCTAACCCGTACGCTAACACTAACCCACTCCCTCACACGTACGCTCCCCGTAAAGCGTTGTCGTACCCTCCCCTGGACCCTAAACCGTCCCCGTCCCCTAACCCTAACCCTAGCCCGAACCCTAACCCTAACCCTTCCCCGAAGCCTGACCCTCGCCCGTCCCCTAATCCTAACCCGTACGCTAACACTAACCAGCGCCCTCACACGTACACTCCCCCTAAAGCGTTGTCGTACCCTCCCCTGGACCATAAACCGTCCCCGTCCCCTAAACCTAACCCTAGCCCGAACCCTAACCCTAACCCTTCCCCGAAGCCTGACCCTCACCCGTCCCCTAATCCTAACCCGTACGCTAACACTAACCCGCGCCCTCACACGTACGCTCCCCCTAAAGCGTTGTCGTACCCTCCCCTGGACCATAAACCGTCCCCGTCCCCTAACCCTAACCCTAGCCCGAACCCTAACCCTAACCCTTCCCCGAACCCAGACCCTCACCCGTCCCCTCATCCTCACCCGTACGCTAACACTAACCCGCGCCCTCACACGTACGCTCCCCCTAAAGCATTGTGGTACCCTCCCCTGGACCCTAAACCGTCCCCGTCCCCTAACCCTAACCCTAGCCCGAACCCTAACCCTAACCCTTCCCCGAAGCCTGACCCTCACCCGTCCCCTAATCCTAACCCGTACGCTAACACTAACCCGCGCCCTCACACGTACGCTCCCCCTGAAGCGTTGTCGTACACTCCCCTGGACCCTAAACCGTCCCCGTCCCCTAACCCTAACCCTAGCCCGAACCCTAACCCTAACCCTTCCCCGAAGCCTGACCCTCACCCGTCCCCTAATCCTAACCCGTACGCTAACACTAACCTGCGCCCTCACGCGTACGCTCCCCCTAAAGCGTTGTCGTACCCTCCCCTGGACCCTAAACCGTCCCCGTCCCCTAACTCTAACCCTAGCCCGAACCCTAACCCTAACCCTTCCCCAAAGCCTGACCCTCACCCGTCCCCTAATCCTAACCCGTACGCTAACACTGACCCACGCCCTCACACGTACGCTCCCCCTAAAGCGTTGTCGTACCCTCCCCTGGACCCTAAACCGTCCCCGTCCCCTAACCCTAACCCTAGCCCGAACCCTAACCCTAACCCTTCCCCGAAGCCTGACCCTCACCCGTCCCCTAATCCTAACCCGTACGCGAACCCTAACCAGCGCCGTCACACGTACGCTCCACCTACAGCGTTGTCGTACACTCCCCTGGACCCTAAACCGTCCCCGTCCCCTAACCCTAACCCTAGCCCGAACCCTAACCCTAAGCCTTCCCCGAAGCCTGACCCTCACCCGTCCCCTAATCCTAACCCGTACGCTAACCCTAACCAGCGCCCTCACACGTACGCTCCCCCTAAAGCGTTGTCGTACCCTCCCCTGGACCCTAAACCGTCCCCGTCCCCTAACCCTAACCCTAGCCCGAACCGTAACCCTAACCCTTCCCCGAAGCCTGACCCTCACCCGTCCCCTAATCCTAACCCGTACGCTAACACTAACCCACTCCCTCACACGTACGCTCCCCGTAAAGCGTTGTCGTACCCTCCCCTGGACCCTAAACCGTCCCCGTCCCCTAACCCTAACCCTAGCCCGAACCCTAACCCTAACCCTTCCCCGAAGCCTGACCCTCGCCCGTCCCCTAATCCTAACCCGTACGCTAACACTAACCTGCGCCCTCACGCGTACGCTCCCCCTAAAGCGTTGTCGTACCCTCCCCTGGACCCTAAACCGTCCCCGTCCCCTAACCCTAACCCTAGCCCGAACCCTAACCCTAACCCTTCCCCGAAGCCTGACCCTCACCCGTCCCCTAATCCTAACCCGTACGCTAACACTAACCTGCGCCCTCACGCGTACGCTCCCCCTAAAGCGTTGTCGTACCCTCCCCTGGACCCTAAACCGTCCCCGTCCCCTAACTCTAACCCTAGCCCGAACCCTAACCCTAACCCTTCCCCAAAGCCTGACCCTCACCCGTCCCCTAATCCTAACCCGTACGCTAACACTGACCCACGCCCTCACACGTACGCTCCCCCTAAAGCGTTGTCGTACCCTCCCCTGGACCCTAAACCGTCCCCGTCCCCTAACCCTAACCCTAGCCCGAACCCTAACCCTAACCCTTCCCCGAAGCCTGACCCTCACCCGTCCCCTAATCCTAACCCGTACGCGAACCCTAACCAGCGCCGTCACACGTACGCTCCACCTACAGCGTTGTCGTACACTCCCCTGGACCCTAAACCGTCCCCGTCCCCTAACCCTAACCCTAGCCCGAACCCTAACCCTAAGCCTTCCCCGAAGCCTGACCCTCACCCGTCCCCTAATCCTAACCCGTACGCTAACCCTAACCAGCGCCCTCACACGTACGCTCCCCCTAAAGCGTTGTCGTACCCTCCCCTGGACCCTAAACCGTCCCCGTCCCCTAACCCTAACCCTAGCCCGAACCGTAACCCTAACCCTTCCCCGAAGCCTGACCCTCACCCGTCCCCTAATCCTAACCCGTACGCTAACACTAACCCACTCCCTCACACGTACGCTCCCCGTAAAGCGTTGTCGTACCCTCCCCTGGACCCTAAACCGTCCCCGTCCCCTAACCCTAACCCTAGCCCGAACCCTAACCCTAACCCTTCCCCGAAGCCTGACCCTCGCCCGTCCCCTAATCCTAACCCGTACGCTAACACTAACCAGCGCCCTCACACGTACACTCCCCCTAAAGCGTTGTCGTACCCTCCCCTGGACCATAAACCGTCCCCGTCCCCTAAACCTAACCCTAGCCCGAACCCTAACCCTAACCCTTCCCCGAAGCCTGACCCTCACCCGTCCCCTAATCCTAACCCGTACGCTAACACTAACCCGCGCCCTCACACGTACGCTCCCCCTAAAGCGTTGTCGTACCCTCCCCTGGACCATAAACCGTCCCCGTCCCCTAACCCTAACCCTAGCCCGAACCCTAACCCTAACCCTTCCCCGAACCCAGACCCTCACCCGTCCCCTCATCCTCACCCGTACGCTAACACTAACCCGCGCCCTCACACGTACGCTCCCCCTAAAGCATTGTGGTACCCTCCCCTGGACCCTAAACCGTCCCCGTCCCCTAACCCTAACCCTAGCCCGAACCCTAACCCTAACACTTCCCCGAAGCCTGACCCTCACCCGTCCCCTAATCCTAACCCGTACGCTAACACTAACCCGCGCCCTCATACGTACGCTCCCCCTAAAGCGTTGTCGTACCTTCCCCTGGACTCTAAACCCTCCCCGTCCCCTAACCCTAACCCTTGCCCGAACCCTAACCCTAACCCTTCCCCGAAGCCTGACCCTCACCCGTCCCCTAATCCTAACCCCTACGCTAACACTAACCCGTGCCCTCACACGGACGCTCCCCCTAAAGCGTTCTCGTACCATCCCCTGGACCCTAAACCGTCCCCGTCCCCTAACCCTAACCCTAGCCCGAACCCTAACCCTAACCCTTCCCCGAAGCCTGACCCTCACCCGTCCCCTAATCCTAACCCGTACGCTAACACTAACCCACGCCCTCACACATATGCTCCCCCTAAAGCGTTGTCGTACCCTCCCCTGGACCCTAAACCGTCCCCGTCCCCTAACCCTAACCCTAGCCCGAAACCTAACCCTAACCCTTCCCCGAAGCCTGACCCTCACCCGTCCCCTAATCCTCACCCGTACGCTAACACTAACCCGCGCCCTCACACGTACGCTCCCCCTAAAGCGTTGTCGTACCCTCCCCTGGAGCCTAAACCGTCCCCGTCCCCTAACCCTAACCCTAGCCCGAACCCTAACACTAACACTTCCCCGAAGCCTGACCCGAACCCGTCCCCTAATCCTAACCTGTACGCTAACACTAACCCGCGCCCTCACACGTACGCTCCCCCTAAAGCGTTGTCGTACCCTCCCCTGGACCCTAAACCGTCCCCGTCCCCTAACCCTAATCCTAGCCCGAACCCTAACCCTAACCCTTCCCCGAAGCCTGACCCTCACCCGTCCCCTAATCCTAACCCGTACGCTAACACTAACCTACGCCCTCACGCGTACGCTCCCCCTAAAGCGTTGTCGTACCCTCCCCTGGACCCTAAACCGTACCCGTCCCCTAACCCTAACCCTAGCCGGAACCCTACCCCTAACCTTTCCCCGAAGCCTGACCCTCAACCGACCCCTAATCCTAACCCGTACGCTAACACTAACCCGCGCCCTCAGGTGTACGCTCCCCCTAAAGCGTTGTCGTACCCTCCCCTGGACCCTAAACCATCCCCGTCCCCTAACCCTAACCCTAGCCCGAACCCTAACCCTAACGCTTCCCTGAAGCCTGACCCTCACCCGTCCACTAATCCTAACCCGTACGCTAACACTAACCCGCGCCCTCACACGTACGCTCCCCCTAAAGCGTTGTCATACCCTCCCCTGGACCCTAAACCATCCCCATCCCCTAACCCTAACCCTAGCCCGAACCCTAACCCTAACCCTTCCCCGAAGCCTGACCATCACCCGTCCCCTAATCCTAACCCGTACGCTAACACTAACCCGCGCCCTCACATGTACGCTCGCCTTAAAGCGTTGTCGTACACTCCACTGGACCCTAAACCGTCCCCGTCCCCTAACCCTAACCCTAGCCCGAACCCTAACCCTAACCCTTCGCCGAAGCCTGACCCTCACCCGTCCCCTAATCCTAACCCGTACGCTAACACTAACGCGCGCCCTCACACGTACGCTCCCCCTAAAGCATTGTCGTACCCTCACCTGGACCCTAAACCGTCCTCGTGCCCTAACCCTAACCCTAGCCCGAACCCTAACCCTAACCCTTCCCCGAAGCCTGACCCTCACCCGTCCCCTAATCCTAACCCGTACGCTAACACTAACCTGCGCCCTCACGCGTACGCTCCCCCTAAAGCGTTGTCGTACCCTCCCCTGGACCCTAAACCGTCCCCGTCCCCTAACCCTAACCCTAGCCCGAACCGTAACCCTAACCCTTCCCCGAAGCCTGACCCTCACCCGTCCCCTAATCCTAACCCGTACGCTAACACTAACCCGCGCCATCACACGTACACTCCCCCTAAAGCATTGTCGTTCCCTCCCCTGGACCCTAAACCGTCCCCGTCCCCTAAACCTAACCCTAGCCCGAACCCTAGGCCTAACCCTTCCCCGAAGCCTGACCCTCACCCGTCCCCTAATCCTAACCCATATGCTAACACTGACCCACGCCCTCACACGTACGCTCCCCCTAAAGCGTTGTCGTACCCTCCCCTGGACCCTAAACCGTCCCCGTCCCCTAACCCTAACCTTAGCCCGAACCCTAACCCTAACACTTCCCCGAAGCCTGACCCTCACCCGTCCCCTAATCCTAACCCGTACGCGAACCCTAACCAGCGCCCTCACACGTACGCTCCCCCTAAAGCGTTGTTGTACCCTTCCCCTGGACCCTAAGCCGTCCCCGTCCCCTAACCCTAACCCTAGCCCTAACCCTAACCCTAACACTTCCCCGAAGCCTGACCCGAACCCGTCCCCTAATCCTAACCCGTACGCTAACACTAACCCGCGCCCTCACACGTACGCTCCCCCTAAAGCGTTGTCGTACCCTCCCCTGGACCCTAAACCGTCCCCGTCCCCTAACCCTAATCCTAGCCCGAACCCTAACCCTAACCCTTCCCCGAAGCCTGACCCTCACCCGTCCCCTAATCCTAACACGTACGCTAACACTAACCCGCGCCCTCACACGTACGCTCCCCCTAAAGCGTTGTCGTACCCTCCCCTGGACCCTAAACCGTCACCGTCCCCTAACCCTAACCCTAGCCCTAACCCTAACCCTAACCCTTCCCCGAAGCCTAACCCTCACCCGTCCCCTAATCCTAAACTGTACGCTAACACTAACCCGCGCCCTCACACGTACGCTGCCCCTAAAGCGTTGTCGTACCCTCCCCTGGACCCTAAACCGTCCCCGTCCCCTAACCCTAACCCTAGCGCGAACCCTAACCCTAACCCTTCCCCGAAGCCTGAGCCTCACCCGTGCCCTAATCCTAACCCATATGCTAACACTAACCCGCGCCCTCACACGTACGCTCCCCCTAAAGCGTTGTCGTACCCTCCCCTGGACCCTAAACCGTCCCCGTCCCCTAACCCTAACCCTAGCCCGAACCCTAACCCTAAGCCTTCCCCGAAGCCTGACCCTCACCCGTCCCCTAATCCTAACGCGTACGCTAACACTAACCCGCGCCCTCACACGTACGCTCCCCCTAAAGCGTTGTTGTACCCTCCCCTGGACCCTAAGCCGTCCCCGTCCACTAACCCTAACCCTAGCCCGAACCCGAACCCTAACACTTCCCCGAAGCCTGACCCTCACTCGTCCCCTAATCCTAACCCGTACGCTAACACTAACCCGTGCACTCACACCTATGCTCCCCCTAAAGCGTTGTCGTACCCTCCCCTGGACCCTAAACCGTCCCCGTCCCCTAACCCTAACCCTAGCCCGAACCGTAACCCTAACCCTTCCCCGAAGCCTGACACTCACCCGTCCCCTAATCCTAACCCGTACGCTAACACTAACCCGCGCCCTCACACGTACGCTCCCCCTAAAGCGTTGTCGTACACTCCCCTGGACCCTAAACCTTCCCCGTCCCCTAACCCTAACCCTAGCCCGAACCCTAACCCTAAACCTTCCCCGAAGCCTGACCCTCACCCGTCCCCTAATCCTAACCCGTACGCTCACACAAACCCACGCCCTCACGCGTACGCTCCCCCTAAAGCGTTGTCGTACCCTCCCCTGGACCCTAAACCGTCCCCGTTCTCTAACCCTAAGCCTAGCCCGAACCCTAACCCTAACCCTTCCCCGAAGCCTGACCCTCACACGTCACCTAATCCTAACCCGTACGCTAACACTAACCCGTGCCCTCACACGTACGCTCCCCCTAAAGCGTTGTCGTACCCTCCCCTGGACCCTAAACTGTCCCCGTCCCCTAACCCTAACCCTAGCCCGAACCCTAACCCTAACCCTTCCCCGAAGCCTGACCCTCACCCGTCGCCTAATCCTAACCCGTACGCTAACAGTAACCCGCGCCCTCACACGTACGCTCCCCCTAAAGCGTTGTAGTACCCTCCCCTGGACCCTAAACCGTCCCCGTCCCCTAACCCTAACCCTAGCCCGAACCCTAACCCTAACCCTTCCCCGAAGCCTGACCCTCACCCGTCCCCTAATCCTAACCCGTACGCTAACACTAACTTCCGCCCTTACGCGTACGCTCCCCCTAAAGCGTTGTCGTACCCTCCCGTGGACGCTAAACCGTCCCCGTCCCCTAACCCTAACCCTAGCCCGAACCCTAACCCTAACACTTCCCCTACGCCTGACCCTCACCCGTCCCCTAATCCTAACCCGTACGCTAACACTAACCCGCGCCCTCACACGTACGCTCCCCCTAATGCGTTGTCGTACCCTCCCCTGGACCCGAAACCGTCCCCGTCCCCTAACCCTAACCCTAGCCCGAACCCTAAACCTAACCCTTCCCCGAAGCCTGACCCTCACCCGTCCCCTAATCCTAACCCGTACGCTAACACTAACCTACGCCCTCACGCGTACGCTCCCCCTAAAGCGTTGTCGTACCCTCCCCTGGACCCTAAACCGTACCCGTCCCCTAACCCTAACCCTAGCCGGAACCCTACCCCTAACCTTTCCCCGAAGCCTGACCCTCAACCGACCCCTAATCCTAACCCGTACGCTAACACTAACCCGCGCCCTCAGGTGTACGCTCCCCCTAAAGCGTTGTCGTACCCTCCCCTGGACCCTAAACCATCCCCGTCCCCTAACCCTAACCCTAGCCCGAACCCTAACCCTAACGCTTCCCCGAAGCCTGACCCTCACCCGTCCACTAATCCTAACCCGTACGCTAACACTAACGCGCGCCCTCACACGTACGCTCCCCCTAAAGCGTTGTCGTACCCTCACCTGGACCCTAAACCGTCCTCGTGCCCTAACCCTAACCCTAGCCCGAACCCTAACCCTAACCCTTCCCCGAAGCCTGACCCTCACCCGTCCCTTAATCTTAACCCGTACGCTAACACTAACCCGCGCCATCACACGTACACTCCCCCTAAAGCATTGTCGTTCCCTCCCCTGGACCCTAAACCGTCCCCGTCCCCTAAACCTAACCCTAGCCCGAACCCTAGCCCTAACCCTTCCCCGAAGCCTGACCCTCACCCGTCCCCTAATCCTAACCCGTATGCTAACACTGACGCACTCCCTCCCACGTACGCTCCCCCTAAAGGGTTGTCGTACCATCCCCTGGACCCTAAACCGTCCCCGTCCCCTAACCCTAACCCTAGCCCGAACCATAACCCTAACCCTTCCCCGAAGCCTGACCCTCACCCGTCCCCTAATCCTAACCCGTACGCGAACCCTAACCAGCGCCGTCACACGTACGCTCCACCTACAGCGTTGTGGTACACTCCCCTGGACCCTAAACCGTCCCCGTCCCCTAACCCTAAGCCTAGCCCGAACCCTAACCCTAAGCCTTCCCCGAAGCCTGACCCTCACCCGTCCCCTAATCCTAACCCGTACGCTAACCCTAACCAGCGCCCTCAAACGTACGCTCCCCCTAAAGCGTTGTCGTACCCTTCCCCTGGACCCTAAGCCGTCCCCGTCCCCTAACCCTAACCCTAGCCCTAACCCTAACCCTAACACTTCCCCGAAGCCTGACCCGAACCCGTCCCCTAATCCTAACCCGTACGCTAACACTAACCCGCGCCCTCACACGTACGCTCCCCCTAAAGCGTTGTCGTACCCTCCCCTGGACCCTAAACCGTCCCCGTCCCCTAACCCTAATCCTAGCCCGAACCCTAACCCTAACCCTTCCCCAAAGCCTGACCCTCACCCGTCCCCTAATCCTAACACGTACGCTAACACTAACCCGCTCCCTCACTCGTACGCTCCCCCTAAAGCGTTGTCGTACCCTCCCCTGGACCCTAAACCGTCACCGTCCCCTAACCCTAACCCTAGACCGAACCCTAACCCTAACCCTTCCCCGAAGCCTAACCCTCACCCGTCCCCTAATCCTAAACCGTACGCTAACACTAACCCGCGCCCTCACACGTACGCTCCCCCTAAAGCGTTGTCGTACCCTCCCCTGGACCCTAAACCGTCCCCGTCCCCTAACCCTAACCCTAGCGCGAACCCTAACCCTAACCCTTCCCCGAAGCCTGAGCCTCACCCGTGCCCTAATCCTAACCCATATGCTAACACTAACCCGCGCCCTCCCACGTACGCTCCCCCTAAAGCGTTGTCGTACCCTCCCCTGGACCCTAAACCGTCCCCGTCCCCTAACCCGAACCCTAGCCCGAACCCTAACCCTAAGCCTTCCCCGAAGCCTGACCCTCACCCGTCCCCTAATCCTAACGCGTACGCTAACACTAACCCGCGCCCTCACACGTACGCTCCCCCTAAAGCGTTGTCGTACCCTCCCCTGGACCCTAAACCGTCCCCGTACCCTATCCCTAACCCTAGCCCGAAAGCTAACCCTAACCCTTCCCCGAAGCCTGACCCTCACCCGTCCCCTAATCCTCATCCGTACGCTAACACTAACCCGCGCCCTCACACGTACGCTCCCCCTAAAGCGTTGTCGTACCCTCTCCTGCACCCTATTCCGTCCCCGTCCCCTAACCCTAACCCTAGCCCGAACCCTAACCCTAACACTTCCCCGAAGCCTGACCCTCACCCGTCCCCTAATCCTAACCCGTACGCTAACACTAACCCGCGCCCTGACACGTACGCTCCCCCTAAAACGTTGTCGTACCCTCCCCTGGACCCTAAACCGTCCCCGTCCCCTAACCCTAACCCTAGCCCGAACCCTAACCCTAACCCTTCCCCGAAGCCTGACCCTCACTCGTCCCCTAATCCTAACCCGTACGCTAACACTAACCTGTGCCCTCACACGTACGCTCCCCCTAAAGCGTTGTCGTACCCTCCCCTGGACCCTAAACCGTCCCCGTCCCCTAACCCTAACCCTAGCCCGAACCGTAACCCTAACCCTTCCCCGAAGCCTGACCCTCACCCGTCCCCTAATCCTAACCCGTACGCTAACACTAACCCACTCCCTCACACGTACGCTCCCCGTAAAGCGTTGTCGTACCCTCCCCTGGACCCTAAACCGTCCCCGTCCCCTAACCCTAACCCTAGACCGAACCCTAACCCTAACCCTTCCCCGAAGCCTGACCCTCGCCCGTCCCCTAATCCTAACCCGTACGCTAACACTAACCAGCGCCCTCACACGTACACTCCCCCTAAAGCGTTGTCGTACCCTCCCCTGGACCATAAACCATCCCCGTCCCCTAAACCTAACCCTAGCCCGAACCCTAACCCTAACCCTTCCCCGAAGCCTGACCCTCACCCGTCCCCTAATCCTAACCCGTACGCTAACACTAACCCGCGCCCTCACACGTACGCTCCCCCTAAAGCGTTGTCGTACCCTCCCCTGGACCCTAAACCGTCCCCATCCCCTAACCCTAACCCTGGCCCGAACCCTAACCCTAAGCCTTCCCCGAAGCCTGAGCCTCACCCGTCCCCTAATCCTAACGCGTACGCTAACACTAACCCGCGCCCTCACACGTACGCTCCCCCTAAAGCGTTGTCGTACCCTCCCCTGGACCCTAAGCCGTCCCCGTCCCCTAACCCTAACCCTAGCCCAAAACCTAACCCTAACCCTTCCCCGAAGCCTGACCCTCACCCGTCCCCTAATCCTAACCCGTACGCTAACACTAACCCGCGCCCTCACACGTACGCTTCCCCTAAAGCGTTGTCGTACCCTCCCCTGGACCCTAAACCGTCCCCGTCCCCTAACCCTAACCCTAGCCCGAACCCTAACCCTAACCCTTCCCCGAAGCCTGACCCTCACCCGTCCCCTCATCCTCTCCCGTACGCTAACACTAACCCGCGCCCTCACACGTACGCTCCCCCTAAAGCATTGTGGTACCCTCCCCTGGACCCTAAACCGTCCCCGTCCCCTAATCCTAACCCTAGCCCGAACCCTAACCCTAACACTTTCCCGAAGCCTGACCCTCACCCGTCCCCTAATCCTAACCCGTACGCTAACACTAACCCGCGCCCTCACACGTACGCACCCCCTAAAGCGTTGTCGTACCTTCCCCTGGACCCTAAAACCTCCCCGTCCCCTAACCCTAACCCTTGCCCGAACCCTAACCCTAACCCTTCCCCGAAGCCTGTCCCTCACCCGTCCCCTAATCCTAACCTCTACGCTAACACTAACCCGTGCCCTCACACGGACGCTCCCCCTAAAGCGTTCTCGTACCATCCCCTGGACCCTAAACCGTCCCCGTCCCCTAACCCTAACCCTAGCCCGAACCCTAACCCTAACCCTTCCCCGAAGCCTGACCCTCACCCGTCCCCTAATCCTAACCCGTACGCTAACACTAACCCGCGCCCTCACACATATGCTCCCCCTAAAGCGTTGTCGTACCCTCCCCTGGACCCTAAACCGTTCCCGTCCCCTAACCCTAACCCTAGCCCGAAACCTAACCCTAACCCTTCCGCGAAGCCTGACCCTCACCCGTCCCCTAATCCTCACCCGTACGCTAACACTAACCCGCGCCCTCACACGTACGCTCCCCCTAAAGCGTTGTCGTACCCTCCCCTGGACCCTAAACCTTCCCCGTCCCCCAACCCTAACCCTAGCCCGAACCGTAACCCTAACACTTCCCCGAAGCCTGACCCTCAACCGTCCCCTAATCCTAACCCGTACGCTAACACTAACCCGCGCCCTCACACGTACGCTCCCCCTAAAGCGTTGTCCTACCCTTCCCTGGACCCTAACCATCCCCGTCCCCTAACCCTAACCCTAGCCCGAACCCTAACCCTAACCCTTCCCCGAAGCATGACCCTCACCCGTCCCTTAATCCTAACCCGTACGCTAACACTAACCCGCGCCATCACACGTACACTCCCCCTAAAGCATTGTCGTTCCCTCCCCTGGACCCTAAACCGTCCCCGTCCCCTAAACCTAACCCTAGCCCGAACCCTAGCCCTAACCCTTCCCCGAAGCCTGACCCACACCCGTCCCCTAATCCTAACCCGTATGCTAACACTGACCCACGCCCTCACACGTACGCTCCCCCTAAAGCGTTGTCGTACCCTCCCCTGGACCCTAAACCGTCCCCGTCCCCTAACCCTAACCCTAGCCCGAACCCTAACCCTAACCCTTCCCCGAAGCCTGACCCTCACCCGTCCCCTAATCCTAACCCGTAAGCGAACCCTAACCAGGGCCGTCACACGTACGCTCCACCTACAGCGTTGTCGTACACTCCCCTGGACCCTAAACCGTCCCCGTCCCCTAACCCTAAGCCTAGCCCGAACCCTAACCCTAAGCCTTCCCCGAAGCCTGACCCTCACCCGTCCCCTAATCCTAACCCGTACGCTAACCCTAACCAGCGCCCTCACACGTACGCTCCCCCTAAAGCGTTGTCGTACCCTTCCCCTGGACCCTAAGCCGTCCCCGTCCCCTAACCCTAACCCTAGCCCTAACCCTAACCCTAACACTTCCCCGAAGCCTGACCCGAACCCGTCCCCTAATCCTAACCCGTACGCTAACACTAACCCGCGCCCTCACACGTACGCTCCCCATAAAGCGTTGTCGTACCCTCCCCTGGACCCTAAACCGTCCCCGTCCCCTAACCCTTATCCTAGCCCGAACCCTAACCCTAACCCTTCCCCGAAGCCTGACCCTCACCCGTCCCCTAATCCTAACACGTACGCTAACACTAACCCGCGCCCTCACAAGTACGCTTCCCCTAAAGCGTTGTCGTACCCTCCCATGGACCCTAAACCATCACCGTCCCCTAACCCTAACCCTAGCCCTAACCCTAACCCTAACCCTTCCCCGAAGCCTAACCCTCACCCGTCCCCTAATCCTAAACCGTACGCTAACACTAACCCGCGCCCTCACACGTACACTCCCCCTAAAGCGTTGTCGTACCCTCCCCTGGACCCTAAACCGTCCCCGTCCCCTAACCCTAACCCTAGCGCGAACCCTAACCCTAACCCTTCCCCGAAGCCTGAGCCTCACCCGTGCCCTAATTCTAACCCATATGCTAACACTAACCCGCGCCCTCACACGTACGCTCCCCCTAAAGCGTTGTCGTACCCTCACCTGGACCCTAAACCGTCCCCGTCCCCTAACCCTAACCCTAGCCCGAACCCTAACCCTAAGCCTTCCCCGAAGCCTGACCCTCACCCGTCCCCTAATCCTAACGCGTACGCTAACACTAACCCGCGCCCTCACACTTACGCTCCCCCTAAAGCGTTGTTGTACCCTCCCCTGGACCCTAAGCCGTCCCCGTCCACTAACCCTAACCCTAGCCCGAACCCTAACCCTAACCCTTCCCCGAAGCCTGACACTCACCCGTTCCCTAATCCTAACCCTTTCGCTAACACTAACCCGCGCCCTCACACGTACGCTCCCCCTAAAGCGTTGTCGTACACTCCCCTGGACCCTAAACCTTCCCCGTCCCCTAACCCTAACCCTAGCCCGAACCCTAACCCTAAACCTTCCCCGAAGCCTGACCCTCACACGTCCCCTAATCCTAACCCGTACGCTCACACAAACTCACGCCCTCACGCGTACGCTCCCCCTAAAGCGTTGTCGTACCCTCCCCTGGACCCTAAACCGTCCCCGTTCTCTAACCCTAAGCCTAGCCCGAACCCTAACCCTAACCCTTCCCCGAAGCCTGACCCTCACACGTCACCTAATCCTAACCCGTACGCTAACACTAACCCCTGCCCTCACACGTACGCTCCCCCTAAAGCGTTGTCGTACCCTCCCCTGGACCCTAAACTGTCCCCGTCCCCTAACCCTAACCCTAGCCCGAACCCTAACCCTAACCCTTCCCCGAACCCTGACCCTCACCCGTCGCCTAATCCTAACCCGTACGCTAACAGTAACCCGCGCCCTCACACGTACGCTCCCCCTAAAGCGTTGTAGTACCCTCCCCTGGACCCTAAACCGTCCCCGTCCCCTAACCCTAACCCTAGCCCGAACCCTAACCCTAACCCTTCCCCGAAGCCTGACCATCACCCGTCCCCTAATCCTAACCCGTACGCTAACACTAACCTGCGCCCTTACGCGTACGCTCCCCCTAAAGCGTTGTCGTACCCTCCCCTGGACGCTAAACCGTCCCCGTCCCCTAACCCTAACCCTAGCCCGAACCCTAACCCTAACACTTCCCCTACGCCTGACCCTCACCCGTCCCCTAATCCTAACCCGTACGCTAACACTAACCCGCGCCCTCACACGTACGCTCCCCCTAATGCGTTGTCGTACCCTCCCCTGGACCCGAAACCGTCCCCGTCCCCTATCCCTAACCCTAGCCCGAACCCTAAACCTAACCCTTCCCCGAAGCCTGACCCTCACCCGTCCCCTAATCCTAACCCGTACGCTAACACTAACCTACGCCCTCACGCATACGCTCCCCCTAAAGCGTTGTCGTACCCTCCCCTGGACCCTAAACCGTACCCGTCCCCTAACCCTAACCCTAGCCGGAACCCTACCCCTAACCTTTCCCCGAAGCCTGACCCTCAACCGACCCCTAATCCTAACCCGTACGCTAACACTAACCCGCGCCCTCACACGTACGCTCCCCCTAAAGCGTTGTCGTACCCTCCCCTGGACCCTAAACCGTCCCCATCCCCTAACCATAACCCTGGCCCGAACCCTAACCCTAAGCCTTCCCCGAAGCCTGAGCCTCACCCGTCCCCTAATCCTAACGCGTACGCTAACACTAACCCGCGCCCTCACACGTATGCTCCCCCTAAAGCGTTGTCGTACCCTCCCCTGGACCCTAAGCCGTCCCCGTCCCCTAACCCTAACCCTAGCCCAAACCCTAACCCTAACCCTTCCCCGAAGCCTGACCCTCACCCGTCCCCTAATCCTAACCCGTACGCTAACACTAACCCGCGCCCTCACACGTACGCTCCCCCTAAAGCGTTGTCGTACCCTCCCCTGGACCCTAAGCCGTCTCCGTCCCCTAACCCTAAACCTAGCCCGAACCCTAACCCTAACCCTTCCCCGAAGCCTGACCCTCACCCGTCCCCTAATCCTAACCCGTACGCTAACACTAACCCGCGCCCTCACACGTACGCTTCCCCTAAAGCGGTGTCGTACCCTCCCCTGGACCCTAAACCGTCCCCGTCCCCTAACCCTAACCCTAGCCCGAACCCTAACCCTAACCCTTCCCCGAAGCCTGACCCTCACCCGTCCCCTCATCCTCACCCGTACGCTAACACTAACCCGCGCCCTCACACGTACGCACCCCCTAAAGCGTTGTCGTACCTTCCCCTGGACCCTAAACCCTCCCCGTCCCCTAACCCTAACCCTTGCCCGAACCCTAACCCTAACCCTTCCCCGAAGCCTGTCCCTCACCCGTCCCCTAATCCTAACCTCTACGCTAACACTAACCCGTGCCCTCACACGGACGCTCCCCCTAAAGCGTTCTCGTACCATCCCCTGGACCCTAAACCGTCCCCGTCCCCTAACCCTAACCCTAGCCCGAACCCTAACCCTAACCCTTCCCCGAAGCCTGACCCTCACCCGTCCCCTAATCCTAACCCGTACGCTAACACTAACCCGCGCCCTCACACATATGCTCCCCCTAAAGCGTTGTCGTACCCTCCCCTGGACCCTAAACCGTTCCCGTCCCCTAACCCTAACCCTAGCCCGAAACCTAACCCTAACCCTTCCGCGAAGCCTGACCCTCACCCGTCCCCTAATCCTCACCCGTACGCTAACACTAACCCGCGCCCTCACACGTACGCTCCCCCTAAAGCGTTGTCGTACCCTCCCCTGGACCCTAAACCTTCCCCGTCCCCCAACCCTAACCCTAGCCCGAACCGTAACCCTAACACTTCCCCGAAGCCTGACCCTCAACCGTCCCCTAATCCTAACCCGTACGCTAACACTAACCCGCGCCCTCACACGTACGCTCCCCCTAAAGCGTTGTCCTACCCTTCCCTGGACCCTAACCATCCCCGTCCCCTAACCCTAACCCTAGCCCGAACCCTAACCCTAACCCTTCCCCGAAGCATGACCCTCACCCGTCCCTTAATCCTAACCCGTACGCTAACACTATCCCGCGCCATCACACGTACACTCCCCCTAAAGCATTGTCGTTCCCTCCCCTGGACCCTAAACCGTCCCCGTCCCCTAAACCTAACCCTAGCCCGAACCCTAGCCCTAACCCTTCCCCGAAGCCTGACCCACACCCGTCCCCTAATCCTAACCCGTATGCTAACACTGACCCACGCCCTCACACGTACGCTCCCCCTAAAGCGTTGTCGTACCCTCCCCTGGACCCTAAACCGTCCCCGTCCCCTAACCCTAACCCTAGCCCGAACCCTAACCCTAACCCTTCCCCGAAGCCTGACCCTCACCCGTCCCCTAATCCTAACCCGTAAGCGAACCCTAACCAGGGCCGTCACACGTACGCTCCACCTACAGCGTTGTCGTACACTCCCCTGGACCCTAAACCGTCCCCGTCCCCTAACCCTAAGCCTAGCCCGAACCCTAACCCTAAGCCTTCCCCGAAGCCTGACCCTCACCCGTCCCCTAATCCTAACCCGTACGCTAACCCTAACCAGCGCCCTCACACGTACGCTCCCCCTAAAGCGTTGTCGTACCCTTCCCCTGGACCCTAAGCCGTCCCCGTCCCCTAACCCTAACCCTAGCCCTAACCCTAACCCTAACACTTCCCCGAAGCCTGACCCGAACCCGTCCCCTAATCCTAACCCGTACGCTAACACTAACCCGTGCCCTCACACGTACGCTCCCCATAAAGCGTTGTCGTACCCTCCCCTGGACCCTAAACCGTCCCCGTCCCCTAACCCTTATCCTAGCCCGAACCCTAACCCTAACCCTTCCCCGAAGCCTGACCCTCACCCGTCCCCTAATCCTAACACGTACGCTAACACTAACCCGCGCCCTCACACGTACGCTCCCCCTAAAGCGTTGTCGTACCCTCCCATGGACCCTAAACCATCACCGTCCCCTAACCCTAACCCTAGCCCTAACCCTAACCCTAACCCTTCCCCGAAGCCTAACCCTCACCCGTCCCCTAATCCTAAACCGTACGCTAACACTAACCCGCGCCCTCACACGTACACTCCCCCTAAAGCGTTGTCGTACCCTCCCCTGGACCCTAAACCGTCCCCGTCCCCTAACCCTAACCCTAGCGCGAACCCTAACCCTAACCCTTCCCCGAAGCCTGAGCCTCACCCGTGCCCTAATCCTAACCCATATGCTAACACTAACCCGCGCCCTCACACGTACGCTCCCCCTAAAGCGTTGTCGTACCCTCACCTGGACCCTAAACCGTCCCCGTCCCCTAACCCTAACCCTAGCCCGAACCCTAACCCTAAGCCTTCCCCGAAGCCTGACCCTCACCCGTCCCCTAATCCTAACGCGTACGCTAACACTAACCCGCGCCCTCACACTTACGCTCCCCCTAAAGCGTTGTTGTACCCTCCCCTGGACCCTAAGCCGTCCCCGTCCACTAACCCTAACCCTAGCCCGAACCCTAACCCTAACACTTCCCCGAAGCCTGACCCTCACTCGTCCCCTAATCCTAACCCGTACGCTAACACTAACCCGTGCCCTCACACCTACGCTCCCCCTAAAGCGTTGTCGTACCCTCCCCTGGACCCTAAACCGTCCCCGTCCCCTAACCCTAACCCTAGCCCGAACCGTAACCCTAACCCTTCCCCGAAGCCTGACACTCACCCGTTCCCTAATCCTAACCCTTTCGCTAACACTAACCCGCGCCCTCACACGTACGCTCCCCCTAAAGCGTTGTCGTACACTCCCCTGGACCCTAAACCTTCCCCGTCCCCTAACCCTAACCCTAGCCCGAACCCTAACCCTAAACCTTCCCCGAAGCCTGACCCTCACACGTCCCCTAATCCTAACCCGTACGCTCACACAAACTCACGCCCTCACGCGTACGCTCCCCCTAAAGCGTTGTCGTACCCTCCCCTGGACCCTAAACCGTCCCCGTTCTCTAACCCTAAGCCTAGCCCGAACCCTAACCCTAACCCTTCCCCGAAGCCTGACCCTCACACGTCACCTAATCCTAACCCGTACGCTAACACTAACCCCTGCCCTCACACGTACGCTCCCCCTAAAGCGTTGTCGTACCCTCCCCTGGACCCTAAACTGTCCCCGTCCCCTAACCCTAACCCTAGCCCGAACCCTAACCCTAACCCTTCCCCGAACCCTGACCCTCACCCGTCGCCTAATCCTAACCCGTACGCTAACAGTAACCCGCGCCCTCACACGTACGCTCCCCCTAAAGCGTTGTAGTACCCTCCCCTGGACCCTAAACCGTCCCCGTCCCCTAACCCTAACCCTAGCCCGAACCCTAACCCTAACCCTTCCCCGAAGCCTGACCATCACCCGTCCCCTAATCCTAACCCGTACGCTAACACTAACCTGCGCCCTTACGCGTACGCTCCCCCTAAAGCGTTGTCGTACCCTCCCCTGGACGCTAAACCGTCCCCGTCCCCTAACCCTAACCCTAGCCCGAACCCTAACCCTAACACTTCCCCTACGCCTGACCCTCACCCGTCCCCTAATCCTAACCCGTACGCTAACACTAACCCGCGCCCTCACACGTACGCTCCCCCTAATGCGTTGTCGTACCCTCCCCTGGACCCGAAACCGTCGCCGTCCCCTAACCCTAACCCTAGCCCGAACCCTAAACCTAACCCTTCCCCGAAGCCTGACCCTCACCCGTCCCCTAATCCTAACCCGTACGCTAACACTAACCTACGCCCTCACGCGTACGCTCCCCCTAAAGCGTTGTCGTACCCTCCCCTGGACCCTAAACCGTACCCGTCCCCTAACCCTAACCCTAGCCGGAACCCTACCCCTAACCTTTCCCCGAAGCCTGACCCTCAACCGACCCCTAATCCTAACCCGTACGCTAACACTAACCCGCGCCCTCAGGTGTACGCTCCCCCTAAAGCGTTGTCGTACCCTCCCCTGGACCCTAAACCATCCCCGTCCCCTAACCCTAACCCTAGCCCGAACCCTAATCCTAACGCTTCCCCGAAGCCTGACCCTCACCCGTCCACTAATCCTAACCCGTACGCTAACACTAACCCGCGCCCTCACACGTACGCTCCCCCTAAAGCGTTGTCATACCCTCCCCTGGACCCTAAACCATCCCCATCCCCTAACCCTAACCCTAGCCCGAACCCTAACCCTAACCCTTCCCCGAAGCCTGACCATCACCCGTCCCCTAATCCTAACCCGTATGATAACACTAACCCGCGCCCTCACATGTACGCTCGCCTTAAAGCGTTGTCGTACCTTCCCCTGGACCCTAAACCGTCCCCGTCCCCTAACCCTAACCCTAGCCCGAACCCTAACCCTAACCCTTCCCCGAAGCCTGACCCTCACCCGTCCCCTAATCCTCACCTGTACGCTAACACTAAGTTGCGCCCTCACACGTACGCTCCCCCTAAAGCGTTCTCATACCCTCCCCTGGACCCTAAACCGTCCCCGTCCCCTAACCCTAACCCTAGCCCGAACCCTAACCCTAAGCCTTCCCCGAAGCCTGAGCCTCACCCGTCCCCTAATCCTAACCCGTACGCTAACACTAACCCGCGCCCTCACACGTACGCTCCCCCTAAAGCGTTGTCGTACCCTCCCCTGGACCCTAAACCGTCCCCATCCCCTAACCCTAACCCTGGCCCGAACCCTAACCCTAAGCCTTCCCCGAAGCCTGAGCCTCACCCGTCCCCTAATCCTAACGCGTACGCTAACACTAACCCGCGCCATCACACGTACGCTCCCCCTAAAGCGTTGTCGTACCCTCCCCTGGACCCTAAGCCGTCCCCGTCCCCTAACCCTAACCCTAGCCCAAACCCTAACCCTAACCCTTCCCCGAAGCCTGACCCTCACCCGTCCCCTAATCCTAACCCGTACGCTAACACTAACCCGCGCCCTCACACGTACGCTTCCCCTAAAGCGTTGTCGTACCCTCCCCTGGACCCTAAACCGTCCCCGTCCCCTAACCCTAACCCTAGCCCGAACCCTAACCCTAACCCTTCCCCGAAGCCTGACCCTCACCCGTCCCCTCATCCTCACCCGTACGCTAACACTAACCCGCGCCCTCACACGTACGCTCCCCCTAAAGCATTGTGGTACCCTCGCCTGGACCCTAAACCGTCCCCGTCCCCTAATCCTAACCCTAGCCCGAACCCTAACCCTAACACTTTCCCGAAGCCTGACCCTCACCCGTCCCCTAATCCTAACCCGTACGCTAACACTAACCCGGCCCTCACACGTACGCACCCCCTAAAGCGTTGTCGTACCTTCCCCTGGACCCTAAACCCTCCCCGTCCCCTAACCCTAACCCTTGCCCGAACCCTAACCCTAACCCTTCCCCGAAGCCTGTCCCTCACCCGTCCCCTAATCCTAACCTCTACGCTAACACTAACCCGTGCCCTCACACGGACGCTCCCCCTAAAGCGTTCTCGTACCATCCCCTGGACCCTAAACCGTCCCCGTCCCCTAACCCTAACCCTAGCCCGAACCCTAACCCTAACCCTTCCCCGAAGCCTGACCCTCACCCGTCCCCTAATCCTAACCCGTACGCTAACACTAACCCGCGCCCTCACACATATGCTCCCCCTAAAGCGTTGTCGTACCCTCCCCTGGACCCTAAACCGTTCCCGTCCCCTAACCCTAACCCTAGCCCGAAACCTAACCCTAACCCTTCCGCGAAGCCTGACCCTCACCCGTCCCCTAATCCTCACCCGTACGCTAACACTAACCCGCGCCCTCACACGTACGCTCCCCCTAAAGCGTTGTCGTACCCTCCCCTGGACCCTAAACCTTCCCCGTCCCCCAACCCTAACCCTAGCCCGAACCGTAACCCTAACACTTCCCCGAAGCCTGACCCTCAACCGTCCCCTAATCCTAACCCGTACGCTAACACTAACCCGCGCCCTCACACGTACGCTCCCCCTAAAGCGTTGTCCTACCCTTCCCTGGACCCTAACCATCCCCGTCCCCTAACCCTAACCCTAGCCCGAACCCTAACCCTAACCCTTCCCCGAAGCATGACCCTCACCCGTCCCTTAATCCTAACCCGTACGCTAACACTAACCCGCGCCATCACACGTACACTCCCCCTAAAGCATTGTCGTTCCCTCCCCTGGACCCTAAACCGTCCCCGTCCCCTAAACCTAACCCTAGCCCGAACCCTAGCCCTAACCCTTCCCCGAAGCCTGACCCACACCCGTCCCCTAATCCTAACCCGTATGCTAACACTGACCCACGCCCTCACACGTACGCTCCCCCTAAAGCGTTGTCGTACCCTCCCCTGGACCCTAAACCGTCCCCGTCCCCTAACCCTAACCCTAGCCCGAACCCTAACCCTAACCCTTCCCCGAAGCCTGACCCTCACCCGTCCCCTAATCCTAACCCGTAAGCGAACCCTAACCAGGGCCGTCACACGTACGCTCCACCTACAGCGTTGTCGTACACTCCCCTGGACCCTAAACCGTCCCCGTCCCCTAACCCTAAGCCTAGCCCGAACCCTAACCCTAAGCCTTCCCCGAAGCCTGACCCTCACCCGTCCCCTAATCCTAACCCGTACGCTAACCCTAACCAGCGCCCTCACACGTACGCTCCCCCTAAAGCGTTGTCGTACCCTTCCCCTGGACCCTAAGCCGTCCCCGTCCCCTAACCCTAACCCTAGCCCTAACCCTAACCCTAACACTTCCCCGAAGCCTGACACGAACCCGTCCCCTAATCCTAACCCGTACGCTAACACTAACCCGCGCCCTCACACGTACGCTCCCCATAAAGCGTTGTCGTACCCTCCCCTGGACCCTAAACCGTCCCCGTCCCCTAACCCTTATCCTAGCCCGAACCCTAACCCTAACCCTTCCCCGAAGCCTGACCCTCACCCGTCCCCTAATCCTAACACGTACGCTAACACTAACCCGCGCCCTCACACGTACGCTCCCCCTAAAGCGTTGTCGTACCCTCCCATGGACCCTAAACCATCACCGTCCCCTAACCCTAACCCTAGCCCTAACCCTAACCCTAACCCTTCCCCGAAGCCTAACCCTCACCCGTCCCCTAATCCTAAACCGTACGCTAACACTAACCCGCGCCCTCACACGTACACTCCCCCTAAAGCGTTGTCGTACCCTCCCCTGGACCCTAAACCGTCCCCGTCCCCTAACCCTAACCCTAGCGCGAACCCTAACCCTAACCCTTCCCCGAAGCCTGAGCCTCACCCGTGCCCTAATCCTAACCCATATGCTAACACTAACCCGCGCCCTCACACGTACGCTCCCCCTAAAGCGTTGTCGTACCCTCACCTGGACCCTAAACCGTCCCCGTCCCCTAACCCTAACCCTAGCCCGAACCCTAACCCTAAGCCTTCCCCGAAGCCTGACCCTCACCCGTCCCCTAATCCTAACGCGTACACTAACACTAACCCGCGCCCTCACACTTACGCTCCCCCTAAAGCGTTGTTGTACCCTCCCCTGGACCCTAAGCCGTCCCCGTCCACTAACCCTAACCCTAGCCCGAACCCTAACCCTAACACTTCCCCGAAGCCTGACCCTCACTCGTCCCCTAATCCTAACCCGTACGCTAACACTAACCCGTGCCCTCACACCTACGCTCCCCCTAAAGCGTTGTCGTACCCTCCCCTGGACCCTAAACCGTCCCCGTCCCCTAACCCTAACCCTAGCCCGAACCGTAACCCTAACCCTTCCCCGAAGCCTGACACTCACCCGTCCCCTAATCCTAACCCTTTCGCTAACACTAACCCGCGCCCTCACACGTACGCTCCCCCTAAAGCGTTGTCGTACACTCCCCTGGACCCTAAACCTTCCCAGTCCCCTAACCCTAACCCTAGCCCGAACCCTAACCCTAAACCTTCCCCGAAGCCTGACCCTCACACGTCCCCTAATCCTAACCCGTACGCTCACACAAACTCACGCCCTCACGCGTACGCTCCCCCTAAAGCGTTGTCGTACCCTCCCCTGGACCCTAAACCGTCCCCGTTCTCTAACCCTAAGCCTAGCCCGAACCCTAACCCTAACCCTTCCCCGAAGCCTGACCCTCACACGTCACCTAATCCTAACCCGTACGCTAACACTAACCCGTGCCCTCACACGTACGCTCCCCCTAAAGCGTTGTCGTACCCTCCCCTGGACCCTAAACTGTCCCCGTCCCCTAACCCTAACCCTAGCCCGAACCCTAACCCTAACCCTTCCCTGAACCCTGACCCTCACCCGTCGCCTAATCCTAACCCGTACGCTAACAGTAACCCGCGCCCTCACACGTACGCTCCCCCTAAAGCGTTGTAGTACCCTCCCCTGGACCCTAAACCGTCCCCGTCCCCTAACCCTAACCCTAGCCCGAACCCTAACCCTAACCCTTCCCCGAAGCCTGACCATCACCCGTCCCCTAATCCTAACCCGTACGCTAACACTAACCTGCGCCCTTACGCGTACGCTCCCCCTAAAGCGTTGTCGTACCCTCCCCTGGACGCTAAACCGTCCCCGTCCCCTAACCCTAACCCTAGCCCGAACCCTAACCCTAACACTTCCCCTACGCCTGACCCTCACCCGTCCCCTAATCCTAACCCGTACGCTAACACTAACCCGCGCCCTCACACGTACGCTCCCCCTAATGCGTTGTCGTACCCTCCCCTGGACCCGAAACCGTCCCCGTCCCCTAACCCTAACCCTAGCCCGAACCCTAAACCTAACCCTTCCCCGAAGCCTGACCCTCACCCGTCCCCTAATCCTAACCCGTACGCTAACACTAACCTACGCCCTCACCCGTACGCTCCCCCTAAAGCGTTGTCGTACCCTCCCCTGGACCCTAAACCGTACCCGTCCCCTAACCCTAACCCTAGCCGGAACCCTACCCCTAACCTTTCCCCGAAGCCTGACCCTCAACCGACCCCTAATCCTAACCCGTACGCTAACACTAACCCGCGCCCTCAGGTGTACGCTCCCCCTAAAGCGTTGTCGTACCCTCCCCTGGACCCTAAACCATCCCCGTCCCCTAACCCTAACCCTAGCCCGAACCCTAATCCTAACGCTTCCCCGAAGCCTGACCCTCACCCGTCCACTAATCCTAACCCGTACGCTAACACTAACCCGCGCCCTCACACGTACGCTCCCCCTAAAGCATTGTCATACCCTCCCCTGGACCCTAAACCATCCCCATCCCCTAACCCTAACCCTAGCCCGAACCCTAACCCTAACCCTTCCCCGAAGCCTGACCATCACCCGTCCCCTAATCCTAACCCGTATGATAACACTAACCCGCGCCCTCACATGTACGCTCGCCTTAAAGCGTTGTCGTACCTTCCCCTGGACCCTAAACCGTCCCCGTCCCCTAACCCTAACCCTAGCCCGAACCCTAACCGTAACCCTTCCCCGAAGCCTGACCCTCACCCGTCCCCTAATCCTCACCTGTACGCTAACACTAAGTTGCGCCCTCACACGTACGCTCCCCCTAAAGCGTTCTCATACCCTCCCCTGGACCCTAAACCGTCCCCGTCCCCTAACCCTAACCCTAGCCCGAACCCTAACCCTAACCCTTCCCCGAAGACTGACCCTCACCCGTCCCCTAATCCTAAACCGTACGCTAACACTAACCCCCGCCCTCACACGTACGCTCCCACAAAAGCATTGTCGTACCCTCCCCTGGACCCTAAACCTTCCCCGTCCCCTAACCCTAACCCTAGCCCGAACCCTAACCCTAAGCCTTCCCCGAAGCCTGAGCCTCACCCGTCCCCTAATCCTAACCCGTACGCTAACACTAACCCGTGCCCTCACACGTACGCTCCCCCTAAAGCGTTGTCGTACCCTCCCCTGGACCCTAAGCCGTCCCCGTCCCCTAACCCTAACCCTAGCCCGAACCCTAACCCTAACACTTCCCCGAAGCCTGACCCTCACCCGTCCCCTAATCCTAACGCGTACGCTAACACTAACCCGCGCCCTGACACGTACGCTCCACCTAAAGCATTATCGTACCCTCCCCTGGACCATAAGCCGTCCCCGTCCCCTAACCCTAACCCTAGCCCGAACCCTAACCCTAACCCTTCCCTGAAGCCTGACCCTCACCCGTCCCCTAATCCTAACCCGTACACTAACACTAACCCGCGCCCTCACACGTACGCTCCCCCTAAAGCGTTGTCGTACCCTCCCCTGGACCCTAAACCGTCCCCGTCCCCTAACCCTAACCGTAGCCCGAACGCTAACCCTAAGCCTTCCCCGAAGCCTGACCCTCAACCGTCCCCTAATCCTAACCCGTACGCTAACACTAACCCGCGCCCTCACACCTACGCTCCCTCTAAAGCGTTGTCGTACCCTCCCCTGGACCCTAAGCCGTCCCCGTCTCCTAACCCTAACCCTAGCCCGAAACCTAACCCTAACCCTTCCCCGAAGCCTGACCCTCACCCGTCCCCTAATCCTAACCCGTACGCTAACACTAACCCGCGCCCTCACACGTACGCTCCCCCTAAAGCGTTGTCGTACCCTCCCCTGGACCCTAAACCGTCCCCGTCCCCTAACCCTAACCCTAGCCCGAACCGTAACCCTAAACCTTCCCCGAAGCCTGACCCTCACCCGTCCCCTAATCCTAACCCGTACACTAACACTAACCCGCGCCCTCACACCTATGCTCCCCCTAAAGCGTTGTCGTACCCTCCCCTGGACCCTAAACCGTCCCCGTCCCCTAAACCTAACTCTAGCCCGAACCCTAACCCTAACCCTTCCCCGAAGCCTGACCCTCACCCGTCCCCTAATCCTAACCCGTACGCTAACACTAACCCGTGCCCTCACACGTACGCTCCCCCTAAAGCGTTGTCGTAACCTCCCCTGGACCCTAAACCGTCTCCGTCCCCTAACCCTAACCCTAGCCCAAACCCTAACCCTAATCCTTCCCCGAAGCCTGACCCTCACCCGTCTCCTAATCCTAACCCGTACGCTAAACCTAACCAGCGCCCTCACACGTACGCTCCCCCAAAAGCGTTGTCGTACCCTCCCCTGGACCCTAAACCGTCCCCGTCCCCTAACCCTAACCCTAGCCCGAACCCTAACCCTAACCCTTCCCCGAAGCCTGACCCTCACCCGTCCCCTAATCCTAACCCGTACGCTAACACTAACCCACGCACTCACACGTACGCTCCCCCTAAAGCGTTGTAGTACCCTCCCCTGGACCCTAAACCGTCCCCGTCCCCTAACCCTAACCCTACCCCGAACCCTACCCCTAACACTTCCCCGAAGCCTGACCCTCACACGACCCCTAATCCTAACCCGAACGCTAACACTAACCCGCACCCTCACACGTACGCTCCCCCTAAAGCGTTGTAGTACCCTCCCCTGGACCCTAAACCGTCCCCGTCCCCTAACCCTAACCCTAGCCCGAACCCTAACTCTAACCCTTCCCCGAAGCCTGACCCTCACCCGTCCCCTAATCCTAAACCGTACGGTAACACTAACCCGCGCCCTCACACGTACGCTCCCCCTAAATCATTGTCGTACCCTACCCGGGACCCTAAACCGTCCCCGTCCCCTAACCCTAACCCTAGCCCGAACCCTAACCCTAACCCTGCCCCGAAGCCTGACCCTCACCCGTCCCCTAATCCTAACCCGTACGCTAACACTAACCCGTGCTCTCACATGTACGCTCCCCCTAAAGCGTTGTCGTACCCTCTCCTGGACCCTAAACCGTCGCCGTCCCCTAACCCTAACCCAAGCCCGAACCCTAAACCTAACCCTTCCCCGAAGCCTGACCCTCACCCGTCCCATAATCCTAACCCGTACGCTAACACTAACCCGTGCCCTCACACGTATGCTCCCCCTAAAGCGTTGTCGTACCCTCCCCTGGACCCTAAACCTTCCCCCTCCCCTAACCCTAACCCTAGCCCGAACCCTAACCCTAACCCTTCCCCGAAGCCTGACCCTCACCCGTCCCATAATCCTAACCCGTACGCTAACACTAACCCGTGCCCTCACACGTACGCTCCCCCTAAAGCGTTGTCGTACCCTCACCTGGACCCTAAACCGTCCTCGTCCCCTAACCCTAACCCTAGCCCGAACCCTAACCCTAACACTTCCCCGAAGCCTGACCCTCACCCGTCCCCTAATCCTAACCCGTACGCTAACACTAACCTGCGCGCTCACGCGTACGCTCCCCCTAAAGCGTTGTCGTACCCTCCCCTGGACCCTAAACCGTCCCCGTCCCCTAACCCTAACCCTAGCCCGAACCCTAACCCTAACCCTTCCCCGAAGCCTGACCATCACCCGTCCCCTAATCCTAACCCGTACTCTAACACTAACCCGCGCCCTCACATGTACGCTCGCCTTAAAGCGTTGTCGTACCTTCCACTGGACCCTAAACCGTCCCCGTCCCCTAACCCTAACCCTAGCCCGAACCCTAACCCTAACCCTTCCCCGAAGCCTGACCCTCACCCGTCTCCTAATCCTCACCTGTACGCTAACACTAAACTGCGCCCTCACACGTACGCTCCCCCTAAAGCGTTCTCATACCCTCCCCTGGACCCTAAACCGTCCCCGTCCCCTAACCCTAACCCTAGCCCGAACCCTAACCCTAACCCTTCCCCGAAGCCTGACCCTCACCCGTCCCCTAATCCTAACCTGTACGCTAACACTAACCCCCGCCCTCACACGTACGCTCCCACTAAAGCGTTGTCGTACCCTCCCCTGGACCCTAAACCGTCCCCGTCCCCTAACCCTAACCCTAGCCCGAACCCTAACCCTAAGCCTTCCCCGAAGCCTGAGCCTCACCCGTCCCCTAATCCTGACACGTACGCTAACACTAACCCGTGCCCTCACACGTACGCTCCCCCTAAAGCGTTGTCGTACCCTCCCCTGGACCCTAAGCCATCCCCGTCCCCTAACCCTAACCCTAGCCCGAACCCTAACCCTAAACCTTCCCCGAAGCCTGACCCTCACCCGTCCCCTAATCCTAACGCGTACGCTAACACTAACCCGCGCCCTGACACGTACGCACCCCCTAAAGAATTATCGTACCCTCCCCTGGACCATAAGCCGTCCCCGACCCCTAACCCTAACCCTAGCCCGAACCCTAACCCTAACCCTTCCCCGAAGCCTGACCCTCACCCGTCCCCTAATCCTAACCCGTACGCTAACACTAACCCGCGCCCTCACACGTACGCTCCACCTAAACCGTTGTCGTACCCTCCCCTGGACCCTAAACCGTCCCCGTCCCATGACCCTAACCCTAGCCCGAACCCTAACCCTAACCCTTCCCCGAAGCCTGACCCTCACCCGTCCCCTAATCCTCACCCGTACGCTAACACTAACCCGCGCCCTCACACGTACGCTCCCCCTAAAGCGTTGTCGTACCCTCCCCTGGACCCTAAACCGTCCCCGTCCCCTAACCCTAACCCTAGCCCGAACCCTAACCCTAACCCTTCCCCGAAGCCTGACCCTCACCCGTCCCCTAATCCTAACCCGTACGCTAACACTAACCCGCGCCCTCACATGTACGCTCCCCCTAAAGCGTTGTCGTACCATCCCCTGGACCCTAAACCGTCCCCGTCCCCTAACCCTAACCCTAGCCCGAACCCTAACCCTAACCCTTCCCCGAAGCCTGACCCTCACTCGTCCCCTAATCCTAACCCGTACGCTAACACTAACCCGTGCCCTCACACGTACGCTCCCCCTAAAGCGTTGTTGTACCCTCCCCTGGACCCTAAACCGTCCCCGTCCCCTAACCCTAACCCTAGCCCGAACCGTAACCCTAACCATTCCCCGAAGCCTGACCCTCACCCGTCCCCTAATCCTAACCCGTACGCTAACACTAACCCGCGCCCTCACACGTACGCTCCCCCTAAAATGTTGTCGTACCCTCCCCTGGACCCTAAACCGTCCCCGTCCCCTAACCCTAAACCTAGCCCGAACCCTAACCCTAACCCTTCCCCGAAGCCTGACCCTCACCCGTCCCTTAATCCTAACCCGTACGCTAACACTAACCCGCGCCCTCACACGTACACTTCCCCTAAAGCGTTGTCGTACCCTCCCCTGGACCCTAAACCGTCCCCGTCCCCTAAACCTAACCCTAGCCCGAACCCTAACCCTAACCCTTTCCCGAAGCCTGACCCTCACCCGTCCCCTAATCCTAACCCGTACGCTAACACTGACCCGCGCCCTCACACGTACGCTCCCCCTAAAGCGTTGTCGTACCCTCCCCTGGACCCTAAACCGTCCCCATCCCCTAACCCTAACCCTAGCCCGAACCCTAACCCTAACGCTTCCCCGAAGCCTGACCCTCACCCGTCCCCTAATCCTAACCCGTACGCTAACCCTAACCAGCGCCCTCACACGTACGCTCCCCCTAAAGCGTTGTTGTACCCTCCCCTGGACCCTAAACCGCCCCCGTCCCCTAAACCTAACCCTAGCCCGAACCCTAACCCTAACCCTTCCCCGAAGCCTGACCCTCACCCGTCCCCTAATCCTAACCCGTACGCTAAAACTGACCCGTGCCCTCACACGTACGCTCCCCATAAAGCGTTGTCGTACCCTCCCCTGGACCCTAAACCGTCCCCGTCCCCTAACCCTAACCCTAGCCCGAACCCTAACCCTAAGCCTTCCCCGAAGCCTGACCCTCACCCGTCCCCTATTCCTAACCCGTACGCTAACACTAACCCGCGCCCTCACACGTACGCTCCCCCTGAAGCGTTGTCGTACCCTCCCCTGGACCCTAAGCCGTCCCCGTCCCCTAACCCTAAACCTAGCCCGAACCCTAACCCTAACCCTTCCCCGAGCCTGACCCTCACCCGTCCCCTAATCCTAACCCGTACGCTAACACTAACCAGCGCCCTCACACGTACGCTCCCCCTAAAGCGTTGTTGTACCCTCCCCTGGACCCTAAACCGCCCCCGTCCCCTAAACCTAACCCTAGCCCGAACCCGAACCCTAACCCTTCCCCGAAGCCTGACCCTCACCCGTCTCCTAATCCTAACCCGTACGCTAACACTGACCCGTGCCCTCACACGTACGCTCCACATAAAGCGTTGTCGTACCCTCCCCTGGACCCTAAACCGTCCCCGTCCCCTAACCCTAACCCTAGCCCGAACCCTAACCCTAAGCCTTCCCCGAAGCCTGACCCTCACCCGTCCCCTAATCCTAACCCGTACGCTAACACTAACCCGCGCCCTCACAGGTACGCTCCCCCTGAAGCGTTGTCGTACCCTCCCCTGGACCCTAAACCGTCCCCGTCCCCTAACCCTAACCCTAGCCCGAACCCTAACCCTAAACCCTCCCCGAAGCCTGACCCTCACCAGTCCCCTAATCCTAACCCGTACGCTAACACTAACCCGCGCCCTCACACGTACGCTCCCCCTAAAGCGTTGTCGTACCCTCCCCTGGACCCTACACCGTCCCCGTCCCCTAACCCTAACCCTAGCCCGAACCCTAACCCTAAGCCTTCCCCGAAGCCTGACCCTCACCCGTCCCCTAATCCTAACCCGTACGCTAACACTAACCCGCGCCCTCACACGTACGCTCCCCCTGAAGCGTTGTCGTACCCTCCCCTGGACCCTAAGCCGTCCCCGTCCCCTAACCCTAAAGCTAGCCCGAACCCTAACCCTAACCCTTCCCCGAAGCCTGACCCTCACCCGTCCCCTAATCCTAACCCGTACGCTAACACTAACCAGCGCCCTCACACGTACGCTCCCCCTAAAGCGTTGTTGTACCCTCCCCTGGACCCTAAACCGCCCCCGTCCCCTAAACCTAACCCTAGCCCGAACCCTAACCCTAAACCTTCCCCGAAGCCTGACCCTCACCCGTCCCCTAATCCTAACCCGTACGCTAACACTGACCCGTGCCCTCACACGTACGCTCCCCATAAAGCGTTGTCGTACCCTCCCCTGGACCCTAAACCGTCCCCGTCCCCTAACCCTAACCCTAGCCCGAACCCTAACCCTAAACCCTCCCCGAAGCCTGACCCTCACCCGTCCCCTAATCCTAACGCGTACGCTAACACTAACCCGCCCCCTCACACGTACGCTCCCCCTAAAGCGTTGTCGTACCCTCCCCTGGACCCTAAGCCGTCCCCATCCCGTAACCCTAACCCTAGCCCGAACCCTAACCCTAACCCTTCCCCGAAACCTGACCCTCACCCGTCCCCTAATCCTAACCCGTACGCTAACACTAACTCGCGCCCTCACACGTACGCTCCCCCTAAAGCGTTGTCGTACCCTCCCCTGGACCCTAAACCGTCCCCGTCCCCTAACCCTAACCCTAGCACAAACCCTAACCCTAACCATTCCCCGAAGACTGACCCTCACCCGTCCCCTAATCCTAACCCGTACGCTAACACTAACCCGCACCCTCACACTTACGCTCCCCCTAAAGCGTTGCCGTACCCTCCCCTGGACCCTAAACCGTCCCCGTCCCCTAACCCTAACCCTAGCCCGAACCCTAACCCTAACCATTCCCCGAAGCCTGACCCTCACCCGTCCCCTCATCCTCACCCGTACGCTAACACTAACCCACGCCCTCACACGTACGCTCCCCCTAAAGCATTGTCGTACCCTCCCCTGGACCCTAAACCGTCCCCGTCCCCTGAACCTAACCCTAGCCCGAACCCTAACCCTAACCCTTCCCCGAAGCCTGACCCTCACCCGTCCCCTAATCCTAACCCGTACGCTAACACTAACCCGCGCCCTCACACCTACGCTCCCTCTAAAGCGTTGTCGTACCCTCCCCTGGACCCTAAGCCGTCCCCGTCCCCTAACCCTAAACCTAGCCCGAACCCTAACCCTAACCCTTCCCCGAAGCCTGACCCTCACCCGTCCCCTAATTCTAACCCGTACGCTAACACTAACCCACGCCCTCACACGTACGCTCCCCCTGAAGCGTTGTCGTACCCTCCCCTGGACCCTAAACCGTCCCCGGCCCCTAACCTTAACCCCAGCCCGAACCCTAACCCTAACCCTTCCCCGAAGCCTGACCCTCACCCGTCCCCTAATCCTAACCCGTACGCTAACACTAACCCGCGCCCTCACACGTACGCTCCCCCTAAAGCGTTGTCGTACCCTCCCCTGGACCCTAAACCGTCCCCGTCCCCTAACCCTAACCCTAGCCCGAACCCTAATCCTAACCCTTCCCCGAAGCCTGACCCTCACCCGTCCCCTAATCCTAACCCGTACGCTAACACTAACCAGCGCCCTCACACGTACGCTCCCCCTAAAGCGTTGTTGTACCCTCCCCTGGACCCTAAACAGCCCCCGTCCCCTAAACCTAACCCTAGCCCAAACCCTAACCCTAACCCTTCCCCGAAGCCTGACCCTCACCCGTCCCCTAATCCTAACCCGTACGCTAACACTGACCCGTGCCCTCACACGTACGCTTCCCATAAAGCGTTGTCGTACCCTCCCCTGGACCCTAAACCGTCCCCGTCCCCTAACCCTAACCCTAGCCCGAACCCTAACCCTAAGCCTTCCCCGAAGCCTGACCCTCACCCGTCCCCTAATCCTAACCCGTACGCTAACACTAACCCGCGCCCTCACACGTACGCTCCCCCTGAAGCGTTGTCGTACCCTCCCCTGGACCCTAAACCGTCCCCGTCCCCTAACCCTAACCCTAGCCCGAACCCTAACCCTAAACCCTCCCCGAAGCCTGACCCTCACCCGTCCCCTAATCCTAACCCGTACGCTAACACTAACCCGCGCCCTCACACGTACGCTCCCCCTAAAGCGTTGTCGTACCCTCCCCTGGACCCTAAACCGTCCCAGTCCCCTAACCCTAACCCTAGCCCGAACCCTAACCCTAACCCTTCCCCGAAGCCTGACCCTCACCCGTCCCCTAATCCTAACCCGTACGCTAACACTAACCCGCGCCCTCACACGTACGCTCCACCTAAACCGTTGTCGTACCCTCCCCTGGACCCTAAACCGTCCCCGTCCCCTAACCCTAACCCTAGCCCGAACCCTAACCCTAACCCTTCCCCGAAGCCTGACCCTCACCCGTCCCCTAATCCTAACCCGTACGCTAACACTAACCCGCGCCCTCACATGTACGCTCCCCCTAAAGCGTTGTCGTACCATCCCCTGGACCCTAAACCGTCCCCGGCCCCTAACCCTAACCCTAGCCCGAACCCTAACCCTAACCCTTCCCCGAAGCCTGACCCTCACTCGTCCCCTAATCCTAACCCGTACGCTAACACTAACCCGTGCCCTCACACGTACGCTCCCCCTAAAGCGTTGTTGTACCCTCCCCTGGAACCTAAACCGTCCCCGTCCCCTAACCCTAACCCTAGCCCGAACCGTAACCCTAACCATTCCCCGAAGCCTGACCCTCACCCGTCCCCTAATCCTAACCCGTACGCTAACACTAACCCGCGCCCTCACACGTACGCTCCCCCTAAAACGTTGTCGTACCCTCCCCTGGACCCTAAACCGTCCCCGTCCCCTAACCCTAACCCTAGCCCGAACCCTAACCCTAACCCTTCCCCGAAGCCTGACCCTCACCCGTCCCCTAATCCTAACCCGTACGCTAACACTAACCCGCGCCCTCACACGTACACTTCCCCTAAAGCGTTGTCGTACCCTCACCTGGACCCTAAACCGTCCCCGTCCCCTAAACCTAACCCTAGCCCGAACCCTAACCCTAACCCTTTCCCGAAGCCTGACCCTCACCCGTCCCCTAATCCTAACCCGTACGCTAACACTGACCCGCGCCCTCACACGTACGCTCCCCCTAAAGCGTTGTCGTACCCTCCCCTGGACCCTAAACCGTCCTCGTCCCCTAACCCTAACCCTAGCCCGAACCCTAACCCTAACGCTTCCCCGAAGCCTGACCCTCACCCGTCCCCTAATCCTAACCCGTACGCTAACCCTAACCAGCGCCCTCACACGTACGCTCCCCCTAAAGCGTTGTTGTACCCTCCCCTGGACCCTAAACCGCCCCCGTCCCCTAAACCTAACCCTAGCCCGAACCCTAACCCTAACCCTTCCCCGAAGCCTGACCCTCACCCGTCCCCTAATCCTAACCCGTACGCTAAAACTGACCCGTGCCCTCACACGTACGCTCCCCATAAAGCGTTGTCGTACCCTCCCCTGGACCCTAAACCGTCCCCGTCCCCTAACCCTAACCCTAGCCCGAACCATAACCCTAAGCCTTCCCCGAAGCCTGACCCTCACCCGTCCCCTAATCCTAACCCGTACGCTAACACTAACCCGCGCCCTCACACGTACGCTCCCCCTGAAGCGTTGTCGTACCCTCCCCTGGACCCTAAGCCGTCCCCGTCCCCTAACCCTAAACCTAGCCCGAACCCTAACCCTAACCCTTCCCCGAAGCCTGACCCTCACCCGTCCCCTAATCCTAACCCGTACGCTAACACTAACCCGCGCCCTCACACGTACACTCCCCCTAAAGCGTTGTCGTACCCTCCCCTGGACCCTAAACCGTCCCCGTCCGCTAAACCTAACCCTAGCCCGAACCCTAACCCTAACCCTTCCCCGAAGCCTGACCCTCACCCGTCCCCTAATCCTAACCCGTACGCTAACACTAACCCGCGCCCTCACACGTACGCTCCCCCTAAAGCGTTGTCGTACCCTCCCCTGGACCCTAAACCGTCCCCGTCCCCTAACCCTAACCCTAGCCCAAACCCTAACCCTAAGCCTTCCCCGAAGCCTGAGCCTCACCCGTCCCCTAATCCTAACGCGTACGCTAACACTAACTCGCGCCCTCACACGTACGCTCCCCCTAAAGCGTTGTCGTACCCTCCCCTGGACCCTAAACCGTCCCCGTCCCCTAACCCTAACCCTAGCACGAACCCTAACCCTAACCCTTCCCCGAAGACTGACCCTCACCAATCCCCTAATCCTAACCCGTACGCTAACACTAACCCGCACCCTCACACGTACGCTCCCCCTAAAGCGTTGCCGTACCCTCCCCTGGACCCTAAACCGTCCCCGTCCCCTAACCCTAACCCTAGCCCGAGCCCTAACCCTAACCATTCCCCGAAGCCTGACCCTCACCCGTCCCCTCATCCTCACCCGTACGCTAACACTAACCCACGCCCTCACACGTACGCTCCCCCTAAAGCATTGTCGTACCCTCCCCTGGACCCTAAACCGTCCCCGTCCCCTGAACCTAACCCTAGCCCGAACCCTAACCCTAACCCTTCCCCGAAGCCTGACCCTCACCCGTCCCCTAATCCTAACCCGTACGCTAACACTAACCCGCGCCCTCACACGTACGCTCCCCCTAAAGCGTTGTCGTATCCTCCCCTGGACCCTAAACCGTCCCCGTCCCCTAACCCTAACCCTAGCCTGAACCCTAACCCTAAGCCTTCCCCGAAGCCTGACCCTCACCCGTCCCCTAATCCTAACCCGTACGCTAACACTAACCCACGCCCTCACACCTACGCTCCCTCTAAAGCGTTGTCGTACCCTCCCCTGGACCCTAAGCCGTCCCCGTCCCCTAACCCTAAACCTAGCCCGAACCCTAACCCGAACCCTTCCCCGAAGCCTGACCCTCACCCGTCCCCTAATCCTAACCCGTACGCTAACACTAACCCGCGCCCTCACACGTACGCTCCCCCTGAAGCGTTGTCGTACCCTCCCCTGGACCCTAAACCGTCCCCGGCCCCTAACCTTAACCCCAGCCCGAACCCTAACCCTAACCCTTCCCCGAAGCCTGACCCTCACCCGTCCCCTAATCCTAACCCGTACGCTAACACTAACCCGCGCCCTCACACGTACGCTCCCCCTAAAGCGTTGTCGTACCCTCCCCTGGACCCTAAACCGTCCCCGTCCCCTAACCCTAACCCTAGCCCGAACCCTAACCCTAACACTTCCCCGAAGCCTGACCCTCACTCGTCCCCTAATCCTAACCCGTACGCTAACACTAACCCGTGCCCTCACACGTACGCTCCCCCTAAAGCGTTGTCGTACCCTCCCCTGGACCCTAAACCATCCCCGTCCCCTAACCCTAACCCTAGCCGGAGCCGTAACCCTAAGCCTTCCCCGAAGCCTGACCCTCACCCGTCCCCTAATCCTAACCCGTACGCTAACACTAACCCGCTCCCTCACACGTACGCTCCCCCTAAATCGTTGTCGTACCCTCCCCTGGACCCTAAACCGTCCCCGTCCCCTAACCCTAACCCTAGCCCGAACCCTAACCCTAACCCTTCCCCGAAGCCTGACACTCACCCGTCCCCTAATCCTAACCCGTACGCTAACACTAACCAGCGCCCTCACACGTACGCTCCCCCTAAAGCGTTGTTGTACCCTCCCCTGGACCCTAAACCGCACCCGTCCCCTAAACCTAACCCTATCACGAACCCTAACCCTAACCCTTCCCCGAAGCCTGACCCTCACCCGTCCCCTAATCCTAACCCGTACGCTAACACTGACCCGTGCCCTCACACGTACGCTCCCCATAAAGCGTTGTCGTACCCTCCACTGAACCCTAAAACGTCCCCGTCCCCTAACACTAACCCTAGCCCGAACCCTAACCCTAAGCCTTCCCCGAAGCCTGACCCTCACCCGTCCCCTAATCCTAACCCGTACGCTAACACTAACCCGCGCCCTCACACGTACGCTCCCCCTGAAGCGTTGTCGTACCCTCCCCTGGACCCTAAACCGTCCCCGTCCCCTAACCCTAACCCTAGCCCGAACCCTAACCCTAAACCCTCCCCGAAGCCTGACACTCACCCGTCCCCTAATCCTAACCCGTACGTTAACACTAACCCGCGCCCTCACACGTACGCTCCCCCTAAAGCGTTGTCGTACCCTCCCCTGGACCCTACAACGTCCCCGTCCCCTAACCCTAACCCTAGCCCGAACCCTAACCCTAAACCTTCCCCGAAGCCTGACCCTCACCCGTCCCCTAATCCTAACGCGTACGCTAACACTAACCCACGCCCTGACACGTACGCTCCCCCTAAAGAATTATCGTACCCTCCCCTGGACCATAAGCCGTCCCCGACCCCTAACCCTAACCCTAGCCCGAACCCTAACCCTAACCCTTCCCCGAAGCCTGACCCTCACCCGTGCCCTAATCCTAACCCGTACGCTAACACTAACCCGCGCCCTCACACGTACGCTCCCCCTAAAGCGTTGTCGTACCCTCCCCTGGACCCTAAACCGTCCCCGTCCCCTAACCCTAACCCTAGCCCGAACCCTAACCCTAACCCTTCCCCGAAGCCTGACCCTCACCAGTCCCCTAATCCTAACCCGTACGCTAACACTAACCCGCGCCCTCACACGTACGCTCCACCTAAACCGTTGTCGTACCCTCCCCTGGACCCTAAACCGTCCCCGTCCCATAACCCTAACCCTAGCCCGAACCCTAACCCTAACCCTTCCCCGAAGCCTGACCCTCACCCGTCCCCTAATCCTCACCCGTACACTAACACTAACCCGCGCCCTCACCCGTACGCTCCCCCTAAAGCGTTGTCGTACCCTCCCCTGGACCCTAAACCGTCCCCGTCCCCTAAACCTAACCCTAGCCTGAACCCTAACCCTAAGCCTTCCCCGAAGCCTGACCCTCACCCGTCCCCTAATCCTAACCCGTACGCTAACACTAACCCACGCCCTCACACCTACGCTCCCTCTAAAGCGTTGTCGTACCCTCCCCTGGACCCTAAGCCGTCCCCGTCCCCTAACCCTAACCCTATCCCGAACCCTAACCCTAACCCTTCCCCGAAGCCTGACCCTCACCCGTCCCCTAATCCTAACCCGTACGCTAACACTAACCCGCGCCCTCACACGTACGCTCCCCCTGAAGCGTTGTCGTACCCTCCCCTGGACCCTAAACCGTCCCCGGCCCCTAACCTTAACCCCAGCCCGAACCCTAACCCTAACCCTTCCCCGAAGCCTGACCCTCACCCGTCCCCTAATCCTAACCCGTACGCTAACACTAACCCGCGCCCTCACACGTACGCTCCCCCTAAAGCGTTGTCGTACCCTCCCCTGGACCCTAAACCGTCCCCGTCCCCTAACCCTAACCCTAGCCCGAACCCTAACCCTGACACTTCCCCGAAGGCTGACCCTCACTCGTCCCCTAATCCTAACCCGTACGCTAACACTAACCCGTGCCCTCACACGTACGCTCCCCCTAAAGCGTTGTCGTACCCTCCCCTGGACCCTAAACCATCCCCGTCCCCTAACCCTAACCCTAGCCGGAGCCGTAACCCTAAGCCTTCCCCGAAGCCTGACCCTCACCCGTCCCCTAATCCTAACCCGTACGCTAACACTAACCCGCTCCCTCACACGTACGCTCCCCCTAAAGCGTTGTCGTACCCTCCCCTGGACCCTAAACCGTCCCCGTCCCCTAACCCTAACCCTAGCCCGAACCCTAACCCTAACCCTTCCCCGAAGCCTGACCCTCACCCGTCCCCTAATCCTAACCCGTACGCTAACACTAACCCGCGCCCTCACACGTACGCTCCCCCTAAAGCGTTGTTGTACCCTCCCCTGGACCCTAAACCGCCCCCGTCCCCTAAACCTAACCCTAGCCCGAACCCTAACCCTAACCCTTCCCCGAAGCCTGACCCTCACCCGTCCCCTAATCCTAACCCGTACGCTAACACTGACCCGTGCCCTCACACGTACGCTCCCCATAAAGCGTTGTCGTACCCTCCCCTGGACTCTAAACCGTCCCCGTCCCCTAACCCTAACCCTAGCCCGAACCCTAACCCTAAGCCTTCCCCGAAGCCTGACCCTCACCCGTCCCCTAATCCTAACCCGTACGCTAACACTAACCCGCGCCCTCAAACGTACGCTCCCCCTGAAGCGTTGTCGTACCCTCCCCTGGACCCTAAGCCGTCCCCGTCCCCTAACCCTAAACCTAGCCCGAACCCTAACCCTAACCCTTCCCCGAAGCCTGACCCTCACCCGTCCCCTAATCCTAACCCGTACGCTAACACTAACCAGCGCCCTCACACGTACGCTCCCCCTAAAGCGTTGTTGTACCCTCCCCTGGACCCTAAACCGCCCCCGTCCCCTAAACCTAACCCTAGCCCGAACCCTAACCCTAACCCTTCCCCGAAGCCTGACCCTCACCCGTCCCCTAATCCTAACCCGTACGCTAACACTGACCCGTGCCCTCACACGTACGCTCCCCATAAAGCGTTGTCGTACCCTCCCCTGGACCCTAAACCGTCCCCGTCCCCTAACCCTAACCCTAGCCCGAACCCTAACCCTAAGCCTTCCCCGAGGCCTGACCCTCACCCGTCCCCTAATCCTAACCCGTACGCTAACACTAACCCGCGCCCTCACACGTACGCTCCCCCTGAAGCGTTGTCGTACCCTCCCCTGGACCCTAAACCGTCCCCGTCCCCTAACCCTAACCCTAGCCCGAACCCTAACCCTAAACCCTCCCCGAAGCCTGACCCTCACCCGTCCCCTAA